>NC_050173.1:35461636-35651636 GCF_008315115.2 Sander lucioperca
ACAGCATTCCCACTAATAAACAAAATGGCCGACAGGAACAACAATAGTTGGAATGCTGCTGAACAGCATTCCCACTAATAATATATAAACAAAATGGCCGACAGGAACAACAATAGTTGGAATGCTGCTGAACAGCATTCCCACTAATTAACATTCACTGATGCTTGCCACCAGGTAGTAGCCAGTTACATCAGTTTACATCAGTTAAAGCAATATGGAAATTTTTTCATGATCATAATCCATTATAAAGATCCTGTCTCGTGGTAACTGCTGTTATCAGTTGAATGCATTACCTAAAAATGTTTTCTGATCTTACTGTAATTCAATAATTATGAGTATATCTAGACTTAAAGTCACTGACCTGTGCCTTATAACCCATAGCTCGAGTCCAGGAGAAGAACAGCCATAATCGTCCTGACTGCGCCAGCGACATTAACTCTGTGGGGGATGGCAGGGCTGTGGAGTATTACTTTGCCTCTGACGCCAGGTGAGATCCCAATTGTCTGTGTAGATGGTCGTATCATTGAATTCTTATTTGTCATATTATTAATGTCACTGACCCCTCCCCTATCTCTCTCTACCATATCTGTCAAGTATGAGCATAAATAATAAAAACAGAAACAAGTTTAGTGTCCTTTATAAACCCGACCAGACCAGCGGACATCATCATCAATTTATCACATGCATCCATCTTATCTCTGCCCACAGTGCCATCATTGAGCACACCAACAAGGTGTTGTACCTAGAGGACAATGATATAGCAGCGGTGACCGGCGGGAAACTCTCCATCCACAGGATTAACCGGCAGGCTGGTGAGGATCCAGTGAGGGCAATCCAGACCCTGCAGATGGAGCTGCAACAGATCATGAAAGGTCAGATAATGGTCAAAAGACAATTTTGTTTGTTGGTGCCCGGATAGCTCAGTTGGAAGAGCGGGCGCCCATTAGTGGAGGTTTCGACCTGCGGCCCTTTGCTGCATGTTATTCCCCCTCTCTCTCCCCTTTCATTTCTTCAGCTGTCCTGTCATTAAATGCCTAAAAAAAGACAATTTTGTTAACTGGTGGTTATCACTTTTATTTTGTTTTAGACAAGTAGTTTAGCTTATAAAGAAATTGTAAAATGTATAAGAGATCAGAGGTTTTAAAGAACACTAAGAACACAGCTTCCAACAAATTCTACTGGTACCAGGAAACATACCCGACACAAAAGTGGTAACATGGAGTTTGCTTAAAGAAACAATCCTTCCAACTTCACTTACACCCAAGAAACAAGGTCACAGATAGATGTGTGTGTGCCTGGTTTTAGTTTTCTAGTCTAAACAACACAATGCCTGTCTCCATCCTGAAGATGAGACATAACATCTTACCTTACTTATAAGAAAGCGTGGGACCCCTTTACTTGCTGACAAAGTAAGGGAAAGGACAGGGTCAGTTAACAGCACTGCAGAAACACATACACTTTATATGTTAATACCAAAAAGTATCTTTTCCACCACACCTACTGAATACACTGAGAACATGCATTCAGTGCTACCAATCAAGTCTAGTTTGTAGACTTATACCTGCTCTCCCTCTGCTGGCTGAAATTGATAACATAATAGTCAATTTTTCAGCCTCTTTCAGCACAGTTGTTTTGTGTCTTATCTCTTGGGGACATGTCCTCATATGCCATGAGGGGTACTGACCAGATAATCTGATGTACATATATGCTCCTCTCTTTGCAGGTAACTTTGATGCCTTCATGCAGAAGGAGATCTTTGAGCAGCCGGAGTCAGTAGTCAACACTATGAGAGGACGGATTTGTTTTGACACCAACACAGGTGATTAGTGATTTTACAAACCGGCCCTGCCTTCAAGATTTAATGATATGTAGGTTACCTGAACAAACAGGTCCCCGATCCCTTGAATCAATATAAGCAGGGACTAAGTCAGGCTATGCACATAGGATCTGTTTTTGTGTCCTTCATTGTCTATTTGAACGTGGAATTTTGTTTATTTGCACATCACTGCGGTCCCTTATTTCAAAAGGCCACTAATGTAACTGTCATCTATTTCCTCAGTGCTTCTCGGTGGGCTGAAGGACCACCTGAAAGAAATTAAACGTTGCCGACGGCTAATCGTAATTGGCTGCGGCACCAGCTTCCACGCTGCAGTGGCTGTAAGTAGAGCTATCAAAAATTGGGATAAGCATGATGACGTGAGAAAGACAGTTATGACTACCAGAAGTGATGTTCAAAACACAAAGATGCTGTTGTCTGAAGAGTTATGATGATGGAGATGATGATGATGGTGGTGATGATGATGATGATGATGATGATGATGATGATGATGATGATGATGACTGCTGCTTTTTTTCCCCAAAATGTTCAGACCAGACAGATCCTCGAGGAGCTGACGGAGCTGTCTGTCATGGTGGAGCTGGCAAGCGACTTCCTGGACCGCAACACGCCTGTGTTTAGAGACGACGTTTGCTTCTTCATCAGCCAGTCAGGTTAAAACAAAACACAAAAACATTCTGACAAACCAGTCTGAGCTAGGTCTTCTGGTTCAGGTCACTGGTTTAATTTAGTTGGATTTTAATTTCTAAAAAACAGCGATTTGAGATAAGGATCTTTTATTTGAGACACATCTGACCATGAAACTGGCTGTAAAGAGAAACTTGCATCACACTGTCATGGTCCTATGTGAAACCTGTATCATCGTCATTTTATCTTTTACCTCCAACAGTGGCCTCACTGTGCTGCAATTTTGCATTGTAAGCATATGCTTTCATTTCCTCTGCTCCTTCAGGAGAGACAGCCGACACCTTGATGGCACTACGCTACTGCAAGAGCCAAGGTGCTCTGACAGTTGGTATAACCAACACTGTGGGCAGCTCCATTTGTAGAGAAACAGACTGCGGAGTCCACATCAATGCTGGCCCTGAGATAGGAGTGGCTAGCACCAAGGTATAGTTTATACTGTACATCCCATAGGTTTACACAATCTTTCTCAGAATGTGGCACATTTGGCACATGTGGCAACAGCAATATGTGGCAACAGCAATATGCAATATACACATACTTTACATAGGGTGTCCAGCAGTACTAACAGCACTTTGCATTCAACTTGATGATACAATCCATATATTTAATGGCTGCATGATATACACAGTTCTGTGTTATTTGCTAGATAGGCAACACTGTTCAGTTATGCTTGGGGTTATATGAGTGTTTTTTTTGTGTATGTGATCCAGGCCTACACCAGTCAGTTTGTGGCCCTCGCCATGTTTGGCCTGATGATGAGCGAGGACAGACTCTCCCTACAGCAGAGAAGACTGGAGATCATCAACAGCCTCAGGGATCTACCTGGTCAGTCCAACAAACACCAGTCAGTCACAAACACAAAGCCTTTCATGGTCTTAACATTAGCACACCTAATCTTTAAATGCAGACTGACAGACGCTAACCATGTTCGACCATCACTGACAAATCAAGCTAACAAAATGCTGTATCTCTTGTTTGAGAAGTGTGCACTCATATTCTCCCTGTTACCATAATACCTCCATGTCTACATCAGTCATTCTTCTACTCTCCTAGAGCTGATAAAGAAGGTTTTGGCCCAGGATAAGAAGATCAAGGCCATTGCCGAGGAACTGTATCAGCAAAAGTCTCTTCTTGTCATGGGCCGAGGTTTCCACTACGCTACCTGCCTAGAGGGGGCGCTGGTGAGTTGAGAATGCCACAGTAGTCTGTCAAAAAACTGCAATTCACTTCTCCTAGAATAATAATAAATATGAGGACAGAGTAGAAACATCTGATGACATAACAGAGTTGTAATCTCTATTGTGCTGTATGTGTTATGTTATTATCCAGTATAATGTTCTGAGATCGTTTTATTCGTTTGACTCTAATGCAGAAAATCAAGGAAATCACTTACATGCACTCCGAGGGCATCCTGGCTGGGGAGCTAAAGCACGGTCCTCTGGCACTTATAGACAAAGACATGCCGGTCATCATGATCATCATGAGAGACGCCTGCTACACCAAGTGCCAGAATGCTCTGCAACAAGTCACGGCCAGATCGGTAGGTCCTGGAAAAAAACACATTCTACTGTAACTCATCTACAGGCAGGGGCGTAGCACAAAATTCTGGGCCCTGTAGAAAGGCATTTTCTATGGGCCCCTCCCCGCATCCACAGCTATTCATTCTAGAATTGTTTTGGGCCCTCCTCACATGAGGGCCCTGAGTACTCAGTCCCCTTTTCCCCCCCAGTCCGACGCCCCTGTCTGCAGGCACTGAAACACACAAATGTTACATTCTGAGTGCAACAAATGTAACAAAATGAATTGACTGACTAATATGATTCTTTGTGCTCGTGACTCTCTCTCCATCAGGGTCGGCCCATCATCATTTGTTGCCAGGACGACACTGACATGTGCAAGAATGCATACCAGACCATCGAGCTGCCGCATACTGTGGACTGTCTGCAGGGCATCCTCAGTGTCATCCCCCTGCAGCTCTTGTCCTTCCACTTGGCCGTCCTGCGAGGATATGACGTAAGTAGTCAACACAGTGTTTGACTCAAGCTATCTGTACAAATTCTCACTGTATATGGAAAACACAGTCTTTTGCTTTAACATTTGTTTTGAGCAATAAAGTATTGAAGTGCTTTTTATCTAAAAAAAACTTCAAGGAGATGTGTGAGACTTTTTGCTAATCTGAGCCCCAGAAATGAGGGAGATTATACAAACAATGAAATAATCGGTTATTATCTTTCTATGTAATCTTATCAGGAAAAAATACTTGTATTGAGATATTGTGGCACATAACTGTCATGTCTAAATACTGCATTTGTCATTGGTTACGTTTCAATATTATGCTATGAAAATGATAACAATAATAATTTAGTTTTTACCCAAAACGTATTAGGAATATGACATTTAAATGTACATAGATTCTTTTATTATTGTTGCATATTAGTTTAATGCTATGCCAAGTCTGTAGATCAGATACATACATAACTGTCCTTAACATTTAGTTTTTTGATTTAACAATAATTATGAACATCAACACATTATCCCAAATATAATTTTAACATCTCAATGATATGTAATTTGCATGCAACACAAGACTCGAGGAGGCTATTTATTGCTTGCAGTTCATTAATTATTAACATACTGTACAGTGGTTGTGGAGACCAGTTTACCAAGCTGCACTTTCTAAAGCAGTATATGTATGTGTGTGTGGGCGGGCAGTATGTTTTACTTTGTCATGACAGCTTGGGTACCACTTTCAGATTTTGTTTTGTATAAAACGTTTGGAAGGCTTGATTTTACAAACTGTTATTCTCGCGTTTTCACCTTTCATCTAACCCACCAATTTGGACGATGTCTTTACTTAGTTTACACAGTTATGGCATATGTAATCAGTGACTTTTCTTATCATAAAGACAGGAACTGGTCAGTGACTCAGGCATCAATGTGAACATTGTGGTTTTTCTTTTTACACCTTCGTGAGAGCTGATCCATCCTCTGTAGCCCCATTTGCCATCCAACTTTGTTAGCTTGTTAATGTATGTTTGTTAAAGCGTAAAAAGGAAGTTTATGTTTTAACATACAGTGATTGCACTTTATGTGACACAACACAGCCAAATTCCAGGCTATTTGCTCTAACAAACTGCTTTCTCTTTTTGCAGGTTGATTTTCCCAGAAACTTGGCCAAATCTGTGACTGTGGAATAATTACAGGTCAAAAGCACAGAAAAGCAGAAAGGAGGCTTATAGATGTACAGTGCAATTGAACGTTCAGTGTGTGTGTGTGTGTGTGTGTGTGTGTGTGTGTGTGTGTGTGTGTGTGTGTGTGTGTGTGTGTGTGTGTGTGTGTGTGTGTGTGTGTGTGTTTGTGTGTGTTTGTGTGTGTGTGTGTGTGTGTGTGTGTGTGTGTATGTGTCAGATGAAAGAAGGAGGTTTATGGTAAAATAAATTAAAAAAAGAGAAAGAGAAATGTGAAGTCCACCAAATATACTGCTGAGGAAGTGCCAGTGCCATTGAGGCCTTGCAGAACAATCTATGACAACAACATTCACACATCCAAAGTAACCAACATGCAGTGCCTTTTTCTTATCTCAAGAAGCCAAATACTACAGGCTTAGCAGAAAAGCATTGACATGGTGTATTGAAGTGTTTACAGTTGTGCAATATAGGGACCAGATGTGCTTTATGTATGTACACAATCATAAGTGAGATTTGTTCTCTTTCTGTTTAATGAATTTCTTATGTCTATTGGGGGCATCTTAACTATCTTTGCATAACGGGAAATGTAGGAATTAAACAGTTTTATTCCAGAGAGTTCTCTGAATTATGAAAATCTATTTTTTTTTTTTATATTTCGCTGCACATTCATGGCATCACTGTGCCTGGTGGGCCATTAGCCAATAACGTCAATATTTTTAGCACAAGCTACCAGAAGGAAGTTCCTCAATCTGACTTTCACATTATTACTTGATTCTTGATTTTAATTTAAAATATATTGTAAGTCTATTCTGTTTAACAGGATTGCAGTTCATAGTTCACGTAGAGCATGAAACTTCTGTTATACTTATTCTTGTCATAGGTAGAGTATTTCCATAGACACACATAATAATTATTTAAAGAGCACTTATGCAGCAAAAAAACACCAATGTGACTACCGTGACTTTCAATAATACTTTTGTTTCATCAGCTGTTTGTATGGGTTTATGATCATCATAATATTCTGTATTTATCTGATTCTTATTTTATGGGGGCTTAAGAGAGGGTTTGATTTATATCTTCAACTGTGATTGTATTTTATACTGTATGTTTTAAAGACATAAGCAGGCACTATCAATCAATAAATAGGTAAAGGATTCTATTCAAAGTGTGCTGTTGTTATTCCTTAGTTCTCGAGTCCTTACTTGCCAGTGTTTGTTGTGGTAAGAAATATCAGATGTTGATGCTATATTAATTTAACAGGAGGATAAGAGCTGCAGGTATAGATCTTTTTATTTATTTATTCATTCATTCATTCATTTATTTGACAAGAGGTGGTATAAGCCTGTATGATCATTGATTCAGTCTAGTCCCAGTTTGTGCTTGTAATATACCATCATTATGAAATGCATAAAATGAAGCTACTTCAGTCTATGGACATATATAAAAGAGATATTTCAGACAGAGATGACAGTAATGGAGCCAGTTAACAAAAAAAAAAGTTAAAATCCACAACAGAATAAAAGTGTATATTTTACGATGTCCTCAGACCTCTCCTTACCTTTGGGAACTACTCGTGTTTGCTGGACACTTTGGCAAATCAGTAATTGTGCATCCTCTACGGTGGTGGAATGTAACTACTATAAGTGCATATACTTAAGTACAGTTTTAGGTACTTGTACTTTACTTGGAGAGTACTTTTTACTCTACATTTTTCTGACAGCTAAAGTTAATTTGATACATCTTATAGTATTTCTTACAATCTTATAAATTATGAGCCCTTAATGAGGCAAATAGTTCAAATTAGCCCCACTTTTACTAGCTATGAAATTAAATGTACATGTTAATGCATCAGTAATAATAACCCAATACTATCATAATATAACACTGACAGGGGTACTGCTATAATGTGTATATTTTCTTCTGATTCGGTATTTTGAATGCTGGGCTTTTTGTGATTAGGTATACTTACTTCAGATTACTTATTCTACTAATGATCCTCATATCGATATTTTTTAATCAGTAACATCCAGAACAAAAAGTTTTTCCACAAAGTTTTTGTGGAGAAAGAAAAAAGTTAGCGCCCACGTAAACTATGCGCGATGACGTCACCCGCATGCTCGCTCTGTGCTTGTTGTGGCGTTCCCTTCCTCCGCACCCGTCCCTCCGTGCTGCCGCTAGAGAGTTAGCTAGGAATTGGAGGAAGGTCTATCTGATCTGTCGTGACAGCCCGTTCTCCTAAACTTTTCCAAGTCTAGGTTGTGCCTGACAGACGGAGAGAGTGTTTTATCTGTGTTTTCGATGCATAGGAGTGTCCTGGGAGCGGCGAAGGGAGAAGGTAGGTCTCTCTGCTGGTGCCGCTGCCGCCTCCTCCGCCGTATGTTGCTCGGTCAGAGCTTTCAGTTCAGCCCTGGCCCGACTACCGCATTGCTTCTGACAGAAGTGAAAAAGACGGGTAGTGTAGGCCTTGGTAACTTTGTAACGGACCAAACGCGACGTTAATTTAACCGGGGTTTATGTTAGTGTGACTAGGCTTTCTGACTGTAAAACCACCGAGTACCAGCTGTGCTGCGGCCGCGGTGTGTCATACACGGGTGACTTCATACCTTTGTGTGTGTATTTGTGTATTTTAGAGTAACGTTAGGCATGCTGCGTGTGGAAATTGTGGAAATTATCAGTTTTACATCAAGGTTATGTTATAACTTAAGGTTTTCAGTGTACATATCTTACCCATAGACCTACGCTATGTAGCCTACCTACATTGAGCCAAATGAATGACATTTCAGTAAGTAACGTAACGTTATGCTCAGGTTTTTAAACCAATACCACAGTTGCCACGAAAGCAGGTGTGAATGTGATGAAAGCTAACGCTAGTGCTATATTTTATTTGGCATGGTATATCAGAGGCAAGTTTCAGCTTGTCAACAAATCAGGCACCATGTAGGCCTACACGGGATTAATCTGCCATGTCTGAAATCTGAAGCATGTCAAAGCATAAACAGGTTGGCATGGGTGGTTTGAGCCGCCAGTACAGTGGGGTCATATATGCACAGTACAGTACACACATGAAAGGATAACAATTGTTTCAAGACCAACACAAGTGGTATTGGCATCTTTTCCCATTAATACATACTTAGCATCCTTCATCCTCTTCAAGAGACACGTCTCTAGACTCTAGTGCAGCAGCAGCAGCCTGAATGTAGTTTTACTCGCTCTGTGTTTTATAACTCTGCCACATCAGGATGAGTGGCTGAGTCTTCAGGCCATGCTAATCTGATACCATAGCGAGCTCACTGACTCCCATCCAGCTCCCAACTGAGAGCCAAGGCCACGTCAGACCCCAAGGCTGCACTGGACTGAACTGAACAGTAGTCATGATGAGCTTGGATTGATGATGGTGAAGGTCATTTCTCTTATCAACTCCTTGATAAGAGAAGTGTTGAAATGAACAAAAATCACATGCCTACATAACTATGGAGTTAAAAGAAAAAGGGAAAGAGATCATTATGCTTGCCTTCCAAATACTCAGTATACAAGTATGTCTCCTAATAATGCCACACCTTATCAGTACACTGGCAACATATCGTAATACATTGTCTTGCCATGATGAGGCATTTTGACATTTTAACTTTGACATTGTTCTGTTTTCAATTAGTTAAGCTTATGTGTTTAATATTTGAATGATGGCACATGTGGCACGTGTTACACACTAACCTCATTTACTAAAGCACTTTATATTGCATTAAATAACTATTAGATTGACGAGGGCTCCATAGTTTAGGAAAATATCTAAATTGCAATTGTTTTGGTTGATTTTGAGGCGATTGTAGCTCAGTTGGTATCTTGGTAGAACATGTCAGTCCTTAATTAGGGCCTGAGCGCCGACAGTGGCGAAGGCCCTATTGAAACTGAAGGAATTATTATTCTTTCTTTTCCCGTGCAATGAATCGCCTTTTTGGGGACCTTATCATACTCAAAAACTCACAAAACTTTGCACACGCATCAGGCCTGCCTTACTAGCGCCCCCTACAAAGTAAAAAAAAAAATGGAACCCCTGCAGTGCGTTTAACGTAGACTCACGAAACTTGGTACACATATGAAGCATGTCAGTAAGTACAAAAAATGTCATTAGTGCGATTTTGGCCATTTCCACATGTCGTACTTTAACGAACTCCTCCTAGAGATTTCATCCAATCAACTTCAAATTTGGTCATCATAAGACGTTAAAGATGAAAAGTTATTAAAAGAAAAACTTTTCGTCATAGGGCATGGCCGTGGCGGGGCAGCCATTTTGTACGTTTCGCCATTGAAACAGGAAGTGGATGTAACTTGAGTGTACATTGTCCAATTGGCTCCAAACTTTTCAGGATTCGTAAGTGTCCAACCCTGAGTGCATATAAAGGCTGATATTTACTCAAAGTCATAGTGCCCCCTAGTTGCTACAGGTAGTAGGCCTAAAATTCAAGATGCTATACTTTAACGAACTCCCCCTAGAGATTTCATCAGATTGACTTCAAATTCGGTCTGTGTCATCTAAAGACCTTAACGATGAAAAGTTATTAAAAGCAAAACTTTTTGTCCAACGGTGTGGGCGTGGTGTGGTGGCCATTTTGAGCATTTATCGATGAACGAAGAAGTTGTTGAAACTTTAGTGTACATTGTCCAGGCCTGAGGACATTTATAGGCAAAAATTGACTTTTGGTCATAGCGCCCCCCACTGGCAACAGGAAATCAGCCTTATGTGACAAACATCATCCGATTCACATGAAACTTATGTGTGGTCTACATGTGATACTGAGCCGGCCCCTATACTTAAACCACGCCCACTTACTCAGGCCACGCTCCTTTCATACAATTTGAACCGTTTAAGGTAGACACTTGTGTGAGGTATAATTGAACTCAGCAGAGTTCTTTTTTAATTGGTGATGGTTTGACCCGCCCCTATGCTTTAGCCACGCCCCCTTTTATAACTAATGACCCATTGATGTAGACTTTTTGTGTAGGGCTGGGACGGTATGGATTTTTTTCTTACCTTGGTTGAAAAGCAAGAAATTCCTGCGGTAGAGCAGTATACCACAACCCCCTTTATGAGAGTAGCGTAAGTTAGAGCGAGAATGGCAGGGTGCCTTAAGTGAGTGACGTCAGTGCCCGTGTGGTCGCGCAAGGAGAGCGAGCGGTAACGGAGAAGTAGTGTATGAGTGACGCAGTGAGGAAAAGCGAGAGGAAAAAGAGATAGCAAAGTTGATGTAAAGTGAGTTAAAAGTGAACAATAAAACAACAAGCTAGAGCTTCTCAAGACACGGTGGCTTTATCTATTGTCAATACTTTTTTTTTCTTATTAAAGATATTTTTTGGGGCATTTTAAGCCTTTATTTGACAGGACAGCTGAAGACATTAAAGGGGAGAGAGAGGGGGAATGACAAAGGGAAAGCAAGCAAAGGGTCAGAGTCGAACCCGGGCCCGCTATAAGGCTGCACTGGACTGAACTGGACAGTAGTCATGATGAGCTTGGGTTGATGATGGTGAAGGTCATTTCTCTTATCAACTCCTTGATAAGAGAAGTGTTGAAATGAACATAAATCACATGCCTACATAACTATGGCGTTAAAAGGGAAAGAGATCATTATATATGGGCGCGCGGCGCGCTCTACCAGGTGAGCTACCCAGGTGCCCATCTATTGTCAATACTGCCGGTAAAGTGAATGGCGTTGCCCCCGAAAAACATCGGCTTAAACCTTACAACATGTTGCAGCCAGAGTGCAGCCCGTCTAGCAGCTGAGCAGACAGAGAGCCGAGAGGGCGACTCGACAGTCCGCTAACTTGTTGCTCTCTCTACCAATACAAGCCGCTCTGTTTTAGGCTACGCAAAACATGCATGCAGGCTGAAATTCAACCGTGCTGGGATAAAGCTATAAACAGAAGGAAACTCCGTTAGCTGCTAGGCTAATGTGCAATGGTAAACACTGCAGCTGCAACGTTAATGTGTCTACCTCAGCTGAGAACGGAGAAATGTCTTTGCCTTTCCTACCGTAATACATTGTAGGAAAGGCAAAGACATTTCTCTGATACAAGACATTACACAGGTAGGCTACTCTCGCGTATAGGCCTAATAGTCAATACGAATGGAATGTTATTATGTGTCATGGACTATTGCGCTCTCCAACTCGCGAAAGGGCGGATTTGCTCCATCTTTTGATAAGTTTTGTTTAGAAAACATTGAATCCATGTAAGACACAATGTCATCAGACACAATCCATGTCAGAATCAATGAATCCATGTCATTAGAATCAATGAATCCATGTCATTAGAATCAATGAATCCATGTCATTAGAATCAATGAATCCATGTCATTAGACTCAATGAATCCATGTCATCAGAATCAATGAATTCATGTCATCAGAATCAATGAATCCATGTCATCAGAATCAATGAATCCATGTCATTAGAATCAATGAATTCATGTCATCAGAATCAATGAATCCATGTCATCAGAATCAATGAATCCATGTCATTAGACACAACGTGCACACATGTGCAGGCCAATGTTTTTTTGCGGTGATGACGGTGACGAGCTCAGACCCGCGGTAGGCGTCACGTGCCCGCGGTAATGCGGTAACCGTCCCAGCCCTACTATTGTGTGAGGTATCATTGAACTCAGCAAAGAGTTCCTTTTTAATTGGTGGTTTGCCCCGCCCCATATGCTTAAGCCACGCCCCCTTTAATAACTAATGACCCGTTTCTTGTACACTTTTGTGTGGGGTATCATTGAACTCAACCGAGAGTTGAGTTTTCATTGGTCATGGTTTGGCCCACCGCCTATGCTTTAGCCACGCCCCCCTTTCACAGCTAATGAACTGTATGACGTAGAGTCTTGTGTGAGGTATCATTGAACTCAGCAGGGAGTTCCCTTTTCATTGGTGACGATTTGCGGTGTCTGAGTGCCGCGCTAATGCACGGTCGCAAGGAGCGGCGTCTGCCAGTAACCCCGACGCGCACAGAGGAGCGAGGGCCCGTCCAACGCTGCTTGCAGCTTTAATTGTAGAGTTGGTTGTCCTTAAGCAAGACACTGACCCCCAAAGTGCTTCAGATCTAAGCTGTGTGTATGGGGAAATGTCCAAATGTGTATTGGACAAAAGCGCATGGCAAAATAAATTATATTTTGGTCTCTTCAAAAATCATGAAGTTTTTCTTATTTTTTCTAGCAAAATATAAATCAAAGTAGATCAATAATATTACCAAAGAGAAAGCAAACCGCTAAATTATTCCTACACAGAAAACACTTGCATTAAAGTGCTCTTTTATGCAGCCTTAATAATGTTTGGGAGGCAGAGACTGGTAACTACAGCGTCCTCTGAAGAAACCTCTGTGATCAGACAGTTTGTAACTTAGAAACTGGCAGTTAACATTGTGACTGATCAGGTTTAATTAATTACTAAAACCAAAATCATGAAAACCATTATTATACGGTTAATTGTCCACCCTAGGATTGGATTTTGTGTGTGTGTGTGTGTGTGTGTGTGTGGTATTTTGCCATTGTATAGGCAGGCTTTCCATTACATATTGATGTGTTGTAGATAATGATCTTTAATGTTGTAATTAGCTGTATCATACGCTGGATCAACGACAAATCATTTCCAGGATAATCGCGATGTATGTTGCCCCTGTCTAACTCCGTTCTCTTCGGGAAACAACAACAAACTTTGAGCTAGCAAGCTCGGGCAAAAAGGCAGGCCTGCTTAGTTCTTTCAGTGAGTGATTGTAAAGATTTACAAGGAGTATGTTTACGGCATTTACTGTCTAACCGGAAAGTTTTGGGACCTATTGGCGGGGATTTGCTATGGATAAAATACACACGGCGATACACTGGTAAATTATGTTTAAGGTTTAACCATGTATCCAGCTAATTTAAATAGCTCACATTACTGTATTGTGTGAACAGTGAAAGCTATAGTGCATGGTTTCTGTTGCCCCCATGAGGAATTCAAAGTAATGACAACAAAACTGTCCACATGATACAAGCCTTCCGTGATCGCGTACCCCCTCCTCCAGGCAGTTGCTAGTAGCCGAGGAGGACACGGAGGATGTAAAAAACATGATGGACTGAATTATCTTCACTCGAGTTTGTGCATGCGAAAGTTGCCAGACGACACAATCTTCTGAACATAGCCATACTGAGAAATACAGAGAGTTGTGTGGAGCTGATAGTCTTGATTAGCTTTGTAGCAACTCATTTGGCAATGGCTTGAATGTAACGGAAGTTCATTAATATCCAAAAGTTACGCACTAAAGCTTTAACTTCATTTAATATTGTATGTGCTGTTTTCTTTTGCGGGGTACAGATGTTCCACCAAAACAAGTTCCTTCCCGAGACCAATTTGCAGAGCCACCATCTTTGCAACCGGAGCTTAGCGCTGCCAAGGACGTTTGTGATTGGTTAAAAGAAATGCAAACAACCCAGAGCATGTTTTTTCTCCTATCCTGGAATGTATGTGTGGAGGAGCCAGACCTTACTCCGCAGCACTGTGAAGATACTAGGTCTGGAAATGCGAGACCAGCTGTCTCATGATACTGTCAGAGGTCAAGCGATGTGATTGTACCGCTATGACTAATGCTATGATCACATGTTTGCTAAATATGTCTGTGATATAAGTAAGCTTGTTTTGTTCTTTCTGTCTTTATATCCTTATAGTCTTTGATATGTCCCACTTGTAGCCTACCTGCAATGACCTAGATTTCCCTCAGGGACATTAACTTTCATCTACCCTAATCGAATCCCTTTTACATTTGAACAAATTCCTCAATGCCTGCTGGCCAGAACTATAGCCGGTGTCTACTGGTGTCTGTCTTGCTTTTTGAGCTTTCATGCAATTTTCTCTACACTAGTTTTTTCACTGTCAGTGTCCATATATCTGTGCTGAGTGAGTCAACTGTACATTTAGCCTAGTCGTGCCTAGCTTGGCATCAAGTGAAGGATTGTACATATGCTGCGCCTGCTGCAGCTGAAATTAGTTTTGGTTATGATTAATGGCCCCTTTTATAGTGTTCTTAGGTTGATTTGTGTGTTGTGAATGAAAAACCAGACGCTGAGGTAAACAGATACTGGAGAAAAATATCAAAGTGCCACTTTTAGCGAACGCAACCTTCAAGCTAAAACAGCAGAGCCTGTATTTTTCTCAGAGGGAAATGTGTTGCAGGAGATTTGTTGCACAAAAGTGTTCATGTGCTGTGTTGAATCTGTGGCCTAGACTACATGCTGCCTGTATGTCAAGGAAAAATGTAGCACAGCCAAGGCCTTAGCATGTAGTTTCTGCTGCACCTGCATTTTAAACAATTATGTAATCAAGTGGGAAAAGCTCTGCTTTGATAATCAAAATATTCATCAAGAATATATCTGTCAGTCCCTCAGTGGGGATATATGTGAAGAGGCCACAGGGGAAATGGGAGAAGCCAAGAAAATGGCAGATGAGTGAGGGAATGTCAGGAGGAGCATAAAGAAAGCCAAGGATAATGAGAGGAAGTGAGAGAAGCACAAAGAAAGTAAAGGTCTTTGGGTGTAGTGTGAGAGCCAGCTGGACGTACGACATGTGAGAAGGAGGAGACAAAGCTGGGGAGGCAGAGGAAGAAAGTAGGCAGGGGAATGACATGCAGCAAAGGGCCGCAGGTCGATGAGTAAACCTCTGTATATGGGCGCACGCTCTACCAGGCGAGCTACCTAGGCACCCAGTAAATTGTTTTTTAATTGATTTTAATGTATTTAACCAGATCAATAATAAAATGATTTAATGAAGATGGTGACAGACTTCACTGCGCCATGATAAACATTATTGAAAAATTTTTTAACAGTTTATTATTCCCATCTTTGCCATTTTCTTTATATTGCATTATTATACAAAAAAATGGGAATGGAAAAAACAGCAAATAATAATATATCTAGTAAAATAATATACAGTACATGTATGTTTTACTCCAAAATCTCCTCATTTAGAGCAGGGCAACATATCAGTATCGTGATATGAGACTAGATATCGTCTTAGATTTTGGATATCATAATATCATAATATGGCATAAGTTGTCTTTTCTTGGTTTTACAAGTTGCATTACAGTAAAGTGATGCAATTGTCTGAACTTACCAGACTGTGTTAGCTTTCCTATTATTTGCATATCCACATTACTGATGATTATTTATCACAAATCTCATTGTGTATATATTTTGTAAAAGCACCAATTCAACCCCCCAATATTGTGGTGATATCGATGTCAAAGTATTTGGTCAAAAATATTGTGATATTTGATTTTCTCCACATCGCCCAGCCCTACTTTCATTTTAGTTTTTGCCAACACTGATATATGAACAAGCGCAAATTTGCAATAGGTGTAACCATGTATGGGCATGCATCAACGCGTTCATGCATACACACACACAAACACAACCTCATAAATACTTGACCTTCATGCCAAATTTCAGCGTCCTAGGGCGAAAGCTGTGGGGAACTTTTTGTCGACCTACCGACAAAGCAAGCTATAGAGCTGCTGGTCGCAGCTAAAAAATTATATTAAGGCTGCAACAATTAATTCATTGATACTTGTTAATTACTGATTTACCTCCTTAAAATGTCAAAATCATAATAAAAAGCTCAAAGTATGAATTTAAAAACGATTAACATTTGTTTCATTAATCACTCATCATGTTTATACTTCTATTTCTACTACTAATAATAATGACAATATACGATCAGTTGATTTATTTGTTATATGGTTTATCTTTTGACAAAAAAATGAAATGGCTGCAGATTTGGTTGGTAGTTATTAGTGCTGTCAAACGATTAAAATATTTAATCGCGATTAATCCCATTAATTTCATAGTTAACTCGCAATTAATCGCACATTTTTATCTATTCTAAATGTCCCTAGATTTCTTTTTGTCCAATTACTTTTTTCTCATTTTAATGCTCTTAACATGGAAAAGTGGATTGGCTTGCTTTGTGCTTTTGTCGCCTGGCTTTGACGAGGGGGCGGAGAATTCGCATCAGCTGTGTGCTTGGCCATCAAGTGGTATTGCAGACTGGACGTGCTGCGATGATAGCTCAGTTCACAACGACAAAACACACAGATCACGTTGGTCTTGTCAATGGAACCATTTGGCAACTTTTTAAAAGTAAATTTTCCATTCAGAATCTTATTGGCATCCATTTCAGCATCTTGCGCTCGCCATCCACTCAAAACGTAACGTTAGCCTACTACTCTTTGGCCGGCTCACAAGCTCAAACAAGTGTGTGCGGCGTGCCTGTTGTTTTGTTTCCGGTCTAGCTAGATCCGGTGTGGTGTTGTAGATTTTCGAACGTTACTAGTTACTAGTACAAAGTTTGCTAGGCCAAAAAGAACGTTAATCTCGCGATAAAAAAATTGACGCCATTAAAATGGGTTTGCATTAACACCGTTAATAACTCGTTTAACTGACAGCACTAGTATTCATAGTAGTATGATAGCAAACATGTAACTACAATGTTCCCTCCCTCCACTAATTATATCAAACAAAAGGCAATAACAGTCAAGTAGTTCAGCAGCTGGCAGTTGGTCCAACTCTACTTACTGATGTAGCTCACTGCAGTTCTTTCTAAGGGGCCATTCACGTTGTACGCGCAAGCGGCAGCGCTGCGCTATGAAACCCATTATTGTCAATGGCTTGCACGCGCAAGAACTGGTCTGCCGCTGCGCTGAGCAAAGCGCGTGCCGCAGTCAAAGTTCAACATGGTTCAACTTTGACCGCGGCATGTGCAAGAGCGGCCGCAATGCGCTGTGACATGCATACAAATGTCTGAAAACAACAAAAACACAGAATAAACGTAGATCCACAAACAGAACATGGACGAGAGGTTGATTTTGGCCGTCAGCGATCTCCCAGAGCTGTATAGGCTACGACACAAGTTCAAGGTCGTACAGAGACGTCGGACGCAAAACTATGCTGTGGACACATATTTTCACCATAATAGGCATGCCAGCTGTGTAGGTTATTGTAGCCTCTTAATTTAAATCATTCAGGCTTGTTTTAGCTATGTGAAATCAACATGGACATGTCTCCACTGAAATACAATCCTATGTTACATTTTTTCTCAGTTACTTTGGTGCATTTGTCAAATCATAATTTGCATTTGCACAACAGTGAGTGCATTTCTTAAAACAATTGGTGTAAACTGCACCGCATAGTGACTGACCTAAAAAATCGTGTATCTTGCTGGAAATCTTTTGTTTGTGTCCAAAGCAAGTATTTATACCAATGAATCAAACTGACAAGTCCTTACGCCATTGTTTATACCAAGATAGTGAAACTGCTTTGTGTTGTCCATATTTAACAGTTCACTCTGTAAGTATAGTCTAATGAACAATGCACATGAAAGGGAGCACTATTCCCTATGTGACAATGTTACACATTATTGTCATCTCTGATCTGAGAAATGCGCCAAAGCAACTGAGAAGAACTGTAGCCTACTGTTGTGAGCTGCGAAAACCAAATACCAAGATGATTATACAGCTCCATACAGGTATTTGTAGGATATATTTGTATTTGTATGTTTATATGATGTAAAATATGTTTGGACTGATTGACACAAGTCATGTTCATTGTCATTGAAGTTCACATATAGATATGTAGCCTTTACACAGAATAACTACCCATTTCCAAGTGTGTGAGCTCCAGTTTTGGAGGAATTAATTGCACATATGCATTAAACAAAGTGTTTTCCAGAGAATGAATGATGAATTTATGAATGTAGGCTCATATCTTAGCTTTATTATACCCAACTGCAATGACTGCAGACCTCTTACTTATGTATGTAAACATGCAATGACACATAGTGTTGAAATGCAACATTTTATTTAGAAAAGAAAATAACCCACACATGTCTTCATCTATTTAGAGGAGTGTAAGAAAAGGTGGAAGAACCTAAGGGACAGGTACATAAAGGAGAGGAGGCAACAGAGAGACAAAAAAAGTGGTTGGAAGTTAGGGCTTTGACGCCGAATTTCGATATCCGAATATAATTCGAATATTAAAAAAAATATTGATATTCGAACGAATATTAGGCAGCCCTTAATATTCGAATTTCGAACCTGTTATGGGCATTATTTTTTTGTAAATGTGTTTGCTTGTAAACCTTGTTTTCAATTCAGATTCCGAGGCTTTTTCACGCATTTCAAAATGTAACTACACGTCGCGGCGACGCACGTCGCTCGGCCGTGGCTTGGTAGCGCATTTCCCCCGACTCATTTCCTGGTTCTCTTTCTCCATAAACAACGTCAAATCAAGGAGAGGGTTAACTTCTCCTGCTACAGATTTCCCACCGTGGTCAGAAAGAACAGAGGAGACACTTTGCTTCTCTCACTAAGACTATAGAGTCGCTACTCGCTCTGAAGCTACCGGTAATCACCGTCACTCTCTCACAACACACACTCCCCAGACACACACACACACACATACACACACGGCTCGACGCACACACCAGCGCAAAAGTATAAACATCAGACCACTTACGTAGGCTACGGTGAAATATCCGACCTTCCTGTTGAAAGCATATTGTTTGTGTTTAATCCAGGGTCAGACTTTTAATTTAAAAAAAAACAGTGGTGGCAGTGTGTTTTTCTTCTAACAACATCATTGCACGCCTACTGACTGATACACTGCCCTCTGGTGGACAGAACATATACGAAGTTTGATACCAATATAAGCCTTACTGAAGGCATTTAATGGTCAAAATATTATTAATAAATATTCGAATATATTCAAATATTAATATTCATAAACAAACGAACTTCGAATATGATTTTTTGGCAAAAGTCAAAGCCCTAGAAGTAGGGCTGCTCCCTCTTAGTCGATTAGTTGACTAATCGGTCGTTTTGGTCTTAGTCAACTAAGATTTCATTAGTCGATTAGTCATGTTTTATGCTTTTTTCATGCTGAATGACTTATTTCCAAGAAACGTACGAGCACATCTCTGGTAAACACAAGAATTAAAGTGGTGCTTTTGCATGACTCTTTGCAGAGAAACTCAGATTTACAGATCTGTCGATTAAATCAACTAATCGATTAGTCGATACAATTGAATGAGTGTTAGTCGACTAAGAATTTCTTCAATCGAGCACAGCCCTAGTTGGAAGTACTTTTCCATACTGTCTTTTCTGGAGCCACACGTCAGGGAGATACAAATAGCCAGACGCTCCGTTGTAGAAATGGGCTTTCGGAATGTTCCGGGAAATCGTAGGCCCGACTCTCGTCAGCAGACTGTCAAATTGCTCCCTGTTGAGCCGAAAGTACCCTTGGAACCGGTCAAAGTGAAAGTGGAGCTCCTTCACCAGCCGGAATTCCCCCAACTGCTCTCTGGACCTGAGGGTCTCGTGCACCCACACCCTTCTTGCTGCTGCCCTCCTCCGTCTTCTCCTCACAACCAGGGCCAGGGCTTTCTTTTGGTTCAAAGACAGAAACATCTTTGCTACCAAATCACTACAATGTCGCATGTACTGCACGTGTGCTGTAAACACCGGACGCAGACGTGACGTGCATTCAAATATTGGCGCATGTATGACTTAAGTTTGCGCTTAGCCCGGCGGCAAGCACAACAAATATATTTGGGAATAGGACAACCATAGTGGCGAGCGCAGCACATGCCGTGTACAATGTGAATGGCCCTTCATGCTGTCGCAGTGTTAAAGCTGAGACTGAGTAGCTTTACAATTGACACAGCTTGAGGTTTTTTTTGGCTCTATTTGATCATAACCACTCCCGTGCTGCTTCTTTCTCTTTAGCACTTTGTCTCTCTAACAAGGAAACCCAGCGCCTGTTTGTGTCCTTGTTGCCTGTCAAACAGAGAAGGCTAAACTATCATACTCCATTCATCCTGTGGCTGTTTTCTGAAGGGATGACAAACAGCCATGACTGCTCGCTGTTGCATAGCTACACAATTGTGTGCCCTCGCCCACACATACTCGCATACAAACCCTGGCCAAGAAAAATACTCCTCCTCCACTTCCTGCCTGAGTAATCAATGCTAACACTGGCATTTGTTTTTTATGAACACACAAACACATCACGTGTTTATGTCTATTAACATGTATCAGTTACCATGCGCTCGTGCCATGCACACACTTGTTTTGAAGCTTGATGCAAATCAAATAATAATAACCATGCTTAACCCTAATGCTGTGTGTGTGTGTGTGTGTGTCTGTCTGTCTGTCTGTCTGTCTGTCTGTCTGTCTGTCTGTCTGTCTGTCTGTCTGTCTGTCTGTCTGTCTGTCTGTCTGTCTGTCTGTCTGTCTGTCTGTCTGTCTGTCTGTGTGTGTGTGTGTGTCTGTGTGTCAGTGTGTCAGTGAGAGCCTCGGGAACACCAAAACATTTACAGCCTCGACTTCAGCTCCAATCCACTGTTACCGTTGTCAGATGAACAAACTGGGCAGAAAGCTGTGCTGATAGATTGGTTGGCTTTAGATACTGGGATGAAAATAGAGGAAGTGATGCCAAGGACTGACAGATGGAACCATATTAGGCCCTGCCATTCACTGTGGATTATTTGAGTGATTCAGTGGACTGGAAAAAAAAAGGTGTCAAGTTCCTTTTAATACGTGCAATAGCCTCATCACGCTGATATAGGATTATTAACGTGCTATAAATTGCTTACCACTCTGCATGCCGATTTGGAGATAGATGATTTTGTGTACAGCTGTACTGCCTGGCATGAAGTCCGTCATGTTGTTTGGGTGTTAATCAGTTTTTTCCCCCTCTGTATGTGTTTTGTTGGCCTCCTGCAGACAGCGCTGGTGGTCCTGACTGTTCAGCAGGATGAGTGAGGCGGACGGCCAGTTTTACAGCGTTCAGGTGGGAGACTCCACCTTCACTGTACTCAAGCGCTACCAGCAGCTCCGCGCCATCGGCTCCGGGGCCCAGGGCATCGTCTGGTAAGCTTTAAGATTAGAGAAATCCTTGTATTCCACACTGTCTGACAATATGACTTATACAGTATGTTCATTGTTAAAGGTGCCGTATGTAGGATTGCGAAGATCCAGGACTTAACCAAAAATTTTGAACATCAACAACTTCTCAGTCCCTCCCCCCTTTCCGCTAAAGCCCAAAACGGTCTCCTAAGCCCCTCCCCCCACAGGGGAGAATGAATGTGTGTGCATGGGCAGTGATTGGCACGCAGTTAGACACCCCCCCTGGCCCTGATTGGTGCAACTGAACAGGGAGCGGTGTATTTTTGCAAATCACACTACAGGCTGTAGGTGGTGCCAGAGGACCCAGATCTTTTTTTTTTTATTACCTACTTCATGTAGTTCTACTGGAACATAGCGTCAGTTTCAGCAAATATGACAGAAAGTTAGTTTTATAAGTCTTACCTACTGCACCTTTAACTTGTTCTCACCCTTCACTGAAGCTGTATGATGTTTAACTGAGCGAAATATTCACACCCAAGACTCGTGTTTTTTGGCTGCATCATTGCATTAAATGTAAATATTGTAGATGTTTTGCGTGTCATTTTATTCAAATCATCCCAAAATTCAGACTAACACATTTGATATCTTTGAAAACTTTGGGGTGTAAAATACAGTTATGTGGGTTATGTGGGACTGTAGGAAGTTTAATTTGTTTGTACTACTGGTAAGACTTAAAAATAGATACATTTTTAAAATACTCATAAATAAATATTACAACATTTCTGTATTGGGTAAATGTAATGCACATTTCAACCCCTAGTGGCTGCAAGCAGATCTTCTTTATGCTGCTTCCTCTTCTTTGGGGATTTGATTATTGATTATTAGGGGTCCAAGCCAGAGTCTGGAAGAACCGGCGGTAGCAAAGCTACGCCGTTCGCACAGCAGGGCTGTAGAACCCTGTTGTTTTTCTAAGGATTTCTAAGGATTCTTCTCCGCGTAAAACTCCCGCTACAGCCTAAACCGTACATGGTGGTGGAGTGCCATTTTCAGGACTGGTCCAAAACTCCGCAAGGACCTCAGGCGCAACAATTGACCCACTTCCACCACTAGGTGGCGTTATAGCAGAAAAAAAACTCGTTTGGCCCTATAACTCCCAAACCGTACATCACACATTTAAAAAGCATATATCCTCGTGTTCCCTGGATCCAACTGAATCTCCTGATATAGGCCATGCCCATTTCCGCCTAGACTTTTATGCGTGAAAAATCGCGATTTATCAAAAACCTACTTTTTCGATCTCCTCCTAGACTGTGCGACCGATCTGCACGAAACTTGGCAAGTAGCATCTCCAGACCGACCTGACAAAACGTTATCAAAGGAATTTTTATAGGATAAAAATTGCGCATATTACGCACGAACAAATTTGTGTATCTAACTATGAAAACACTAACTTTGCCATATCTCGATCAAAATAAATGCTATCAACGCGAAACTTTAGATTCTTGTTTTCTATGACCCTCTGGAGGTGCCCCACACATTTTACGAAAATTGTCCACTAGGGGCCACTACAAGTACAAAAAGTTTATATCTCATGAACGGTTCATCTGATTTTTACAAAATTTGATGGGTATCCTCTAGGACCACTCCTGAGGCCCCCCTACAGTGGGGTACTGATTGGTCAAAGTGGGCGTGGCCCATGGGACCCATGTTTGGATTCACCACTTACACTAAAGTGAATAACTTTAAATTAACAGGGTAGATGTACAATGGGTAATTTACATCGGTAAATCGATGGCGCTATAGTCAACGTAGACCAGTTTGGGCCTTTTTACCCCTTCTGAGGTCGAGCGTGTCGTATACAATGCCAAACGGCACTTCTGATTCATAACTTAATAACTTTATAAATATAACTAGTAGAAACATAGTCTTTTGGAGCTAAAAGCTAACAGTCGCCCCGTTCTGCTGATGTCTTTGTTGTCTTCCTAGCCCTTACAGAAGGTTTTGTATCCAGCCTATAAATCCAGAGTTTTTCGGGGTCTTTGTGCAATTAATCCATACTGTTACATCCAAGATTGATACACTGTATGTAAGAAATGTAAATAGTTTGTCCTTTATATATGAGTTATAATGTTCAATATGTTTATTTTTGCACTGGATGACTCAAAATATATAGAACTGTTTTAGACAACACAAATGCTTGTCTGGCATTGCTGTGTGTGTGATATCAATATATATCTGTGAGATTCATGTTCCGTTTTATTTATTTATTTGTCTTTATGGTCCTACAACCTTTTTAACATTCAAGTGACCTCAATGCAGCACAAATATTCTAATAGCCCAGTTTTTCCTGAAAAGAAATGATGTTCATAGATTGATTATGGACAACAGGGTTGATGTTTTACAAGCTTTTATAGAAAATAAAACCAGACGGACCAGAGGTTGTCAAAAATCCTTTAGGGCTCTGGGATATTTGCAACGGCAATCTACCGCAGACCTTGCGGCTCGCACCTCTCGATATTTCCCGACGTTTGCCTCCCCAACGTTTTTTTTTTGGCTCCCCGGGTCGTTGGGGGTGACTGGCGCCGGGAGGCTTGGACCCCGTCATAACTGCTTGCAGTTCTAGTTTAGTGTTTAAATTGCAGAGAGAAAAAAAAAACTCTTGCACCTCTTTAACCTATTTTAAAGGATAATTGACAAGACAGGTAGCTAGCTTTTTTTCCTCTTCAAGTTGATGGTAAAAACAGCTTTGCTCTGCAGGATGCATTTATTTTCTTTCTTGATAACTTTCTCTCTGTCTGTTCCCTCCTCTATACAACATGTAACCAGCTCTGCTCTAGATACAGTCCTTGGTATACCAGTGGCAGTGAAAAAGCTGTGTCGGCCCTTCCAGAACCAGACCCATGCTAAGCGTGCCTACAGGGAGCTAGTGCTGCTCAAATGTGTCAATCACAAAAATGTAAGACCTATTTAAAGGATATGTTCACATTTTTTAAAGTCTGTCTAAATTGAAAGCATTAGTCAGGTGCCCATATGTACATTGGAAGAACTTGGTCTAATCTTATCTTCTGTTGATCCTGGCCATGAAGACATCCTTTCCTCATGTCTTTCCAACGTATGATGGGGGACAAAATCCACAGTCCTCGTTTGGGGCAAAAATATGTTACAAAGTTCATGCGATGTTTATGGGAGACTTTGGCCATCTCAGTTACACAAATTAAGTTTGTACAACCCAAAGTAACAATGTTTTTGTTTTTCCTCCGGAGAGTCTTTCTGTGCTGAGCTGCAATGGAGGCATAGTAACACAAAGAGGGAACTCTGTACTAAAACACTGTACACTGTAAGATACCCACTTGATTTGATTATCTCTAAAGTCTGATATTAGTCTCAAGTTTGGAATATATTTTTTATTTCAATGTTCATATGAGCGCCTGACATTGGACAGACTTGAAAACCATCCTTTGATGTCAGCTCTTTTTCCTACCCTCTGGAATATGTGCCATATGTCTGATACAGATATAGTACTGTATTATAACATAATTAATCAGTTAAGCGTTTTTTATTTCATACATTTCGCAAAACAGTTCAAAACAGCTGGCAGTCAAATTAAAATGTAGCTTGTATCCTCACAGCTTCTCATGTATTGTTTCATAAGACACTTTCTGATTTAAGAATTGCCTCCCTCCCTCTTTTGTTTGGCTGGTGGGATTTACAGTAGGACTGGAATATGACTGGCAGTACAGAGACTTTTATTGTCTGTTCTAAGAAATATTGAAATAATGTACAAACCTGAGAAAAAGAAAGGGTCAGCTCACTGCAATGTGAATGTAATTTCTTAATCAGAGTGAGAGAATCCAGACAATCCCACTTGAGTCCCGTGCCTTCCATTTGGCTAGCTCTCCACAGTTAAGTGGATGTAGATGGGAGAGTAACAGAGTGGACTAATGACCTGTCTCTCTGCTTGCAGATCATCCGTCTGATCAATGTGTTCACGCCTCAGAAGTCCTTGGAGGAATTCCAGGACCTGTGAGTGGCAGTACTGTGTTTTTTGGCTGCAACAATCTACTCAGTGCAGAGATTTTAGCTGAAGCTAGCATTTAACTACCATCCCTCGATTTACTCGTCAACATCTTCTATTGCACTGTTGCTTTTATATGCTCTCTATGCTTTAATTGCTTCTATGTGTTTGACACCATCTCTTTAAGAAGTCCTTTACTACCTTTTCTGCCTCTTTTTTCTGACCGCTCCTCTTTTAATCTCTTATCACTTGCATCTCTTATCTACCATTTTGCCATTTTGTATCCCTACTTCACTTGTTTTCATTCCTTCCATGGCTTTTAGGTATCTAGTGATGGAGTTGATGGATGCCAGCCTGTGCCAGGTGATCCACATGGACTTGGACCATGAGAGAATGTCCTATCTGCTCTACCAGATCCTCTGTGGCATCCGGCACCTGCACTCTGCTGGCATCATCCACAGGGTAACAGGACGAGCAATAATTGTGCTGTGGGCTAAATGTTGATAAGACAGTAATGTTTTTACACACTGCGGAAATATCTTAAAGAATAACTTAATATTTTACTGCCAACTTTTGTTAAAATGTTTCAAGTTTTTTTTTTGTTGCCGGCCTGCTCTGTTGCACCTGTAACCACGCCCAATAGTGATGTCGGTGTACTGAACACTTCGACATCACTGATGTGAGGCGATTGGGTAAACCACCTGGCTTCAGGTTTTCAGCTGGTGTTCATTTGCTCATCAATTAGCCATTTAATCAAGTATCCAGTCCTAAATATTTATTGCTAAGTGACATTAGATAATTTGAACTTTTTAAAGAAAATCTGTTTGTTTCAGGAGTTCTTCATGAGCAAAGGATCATGTCTTTTGATTTTAAAATTACATTGTTAAAGCTGTAGTGCGTAGTGTCTGTCGCCCCCATGAGGAATTCTAAGTAATGACAACAAAACTGTCTGCGCGTCCACATGATACAAGCCTTACGTGAACGCGCATGCGCCCCCACCCCTCCCCCACGCAGTTGCTAGTAGCCACGGAAGAAACGGAGAATTAAAAAAACATGATGGACTCTTCAGAAGAGGTAATTATCTTCACTCGAGTTTCTGCAATCTTCTGAACATAGCCATACTGAGAAATACAAAGAGAACTGTGTGGAGCTGATTAACTTTGTAGCAACTCATTTGGCAATGGCTTGAATGTAACGGACGTTCATTAATATCAAAAAGTTACGCAATAAAGCTTTAACTTAAGGATGTGGAGGTCTTTAACCTGTTTAAATGCTACAAATTGCTACAAAACAACCGGCATCCATTCTAATCTTTCTCCAGCTACCATCTGCTACAGGAAATAAAATCCCTCAAGAGTAATGTTTTTGGGTGTGTATGTTTCTCTGGATTTATAGAGTTTCTCTCCCCTTAGGACCTGAAGCCCAGTAACATTGTGGTGAAGTCAGATTGCACTCTAAAGATCTTGGATTTTGGCCTGGCTCGGACGGCCTGCACTAACTTCATGATGACCCCTTATGTGGTGACCAGATACTACCGTGCGCCAGAGGTCATACTGGGGATGAAGTATAAGGAGAATGGTAAGGACAGCCAAGCACCATTCTCACAACGCTAATTTGAAAGATCCTATATCTAGTGCTAGATACCGAATTCAATACTTTTTAGGCAGCGACCAAATTGCCTCTGAAGTATCGAGTATAGAAAAATGGCTCATCACTCAATACCCAATGTCAATACCTAAGGAGTAAATCTCATCAGCATCAGTAAGCCAATAAGCATGCAGCATTCTTCTACCAAGATCTAATCATGTTTGTGATTGGCTGTTTAGCGTTACACGTCGTAGAGACACGCAGGAAAAACTTTATGTACGCGTAGAGAGTTTACGTAGTAGGAGCTGAAAAATAAATTAAAATATTTGTCCCGTAAGGTTGTAATTTCTTTATGTTTCATAAAATTTGTATCGGAAAAAAAGTATCGTTTAGGAACCAGTATCGAAGTCACGGTATTGCTGTCGGTACCGGTATCGAAAATCTTCAAACCATACCCAGCCCTACTTATATCTTTAAAATGAGAGAGATACAGTAGATGAAGGAATAAAGCTCCACTCCTAACACCACGTTTTGGCATCAACAAAGGTATCGTGATAATTTGATTAACATGACATTATTTTTCAATGTAACATAAATCAGTATAATCAGTGCAGAAATGATAATGCTTTAACACAAAGGTGGCTCTTCCCTGGAACTCTTCATGTCCTTAGTGAACCACGTATTCACCTTTTGTGAGCTGACACTGTTGATAACGGTTTCATTTCTCTTTCCAATGCTCCATTAACATTTTTTAAATTATAACAAAGAGCCATGACAATTGGTTGATATTGGCATTCATTAAAATCTTTCCTATATGTCAGCTAGTTTGCAAAAAAAAAAAAAACACAGATCATAACGCAGAGGAAAGCATAAAGTAAATCAGAAACGGTGTCATCATTACATTTTGTCCAACAGACGCGATTGTTTGCGATACACAGCAGCATTTGAGTAAACAGAAGGCCATCAAAACTGAACAGATGGTGCAGGCTGTTAAGAATAATAAGTGCACAGTCTCAAGTCTTTGATCCCGTATCAGTCGGTCTCTAACTGGTTATTAGAGGTCCAAGCACCACAGGGGCTGGAACCCGCTTGGAATGGATTATTATTATTTGTACATGCATTTTTAAGATTGTGTTAGAAAGGCCCATTTATTTTTTTTTCACTTTTCCAAACCCACTATGACATACTGATGACCAGCACAATAATTCGTAATGATTAGGTTTTACAGGTAGTTGGTAAACGGCACTACTCTGCTGCTGTGGTTGGTTGGCTGCTTACTGTAATGGCTGAAATGATCTCTCACAAAGTCCTCTTTCCTGGAAGGGACTGTATCCCTGCCTCGTTTTTCTCACTTTAAGCCTTTTCATTTGTTTTCTCTAACTGGAGGCAGAAGACCGTCAGGGGACATCGATGCTGTCAAGAATTGTTCATTTAGGTCATTAGAATATATCCAAGAGAGAAAAAAAGGATACGAAAGAGCAGTTTGATGATAGTTTATACATTTACTGCCAAGAGCATACTCTACAGAGTTCCATGCAAGTCTACAATAAATCTAAGAGAAACCTAAAAGTGTCAGTCTGTAATAAAGTAATGAAGCAGAACATTTTTATAACGTGTCATTTGTCTACAAACCACAGTCAAATTGTTTGTATCTCTTCTAAACTAGCTTAACTACAAGGTGATGCATGAAACATCACATAGAGGCCTGGCCTAACAGGAAAGCATTTTTGCCAAGTCTAGAGTGTAACTACCCTGTTAAAGCAGTCACACTGACTAGTGTAACCTGTCCAAAGTTTCAATTTAGGATTTATGCAGTGTATTTGTAGACTTGACCTAAAGTGGTCTGTATGATCTGGAGACGAAGCACACAGACCTTTCAGCTTCAGTGAAACTGAAATAGAGAGAAGAGAGGAGTTAATGGCCGTTTGCCACACATGGGTGCTCTAAAGCAAACAGTCAACTCTAAGAGCGAGAGAAAGAGAGACAAACTCCATACAGCCTACTCTGCTGCGCGCACACACAGGGAAAGTCATGAAGGGAGAAACAGCTGTGTAAACTGATAAGCAGAGCTGCAGAGGCGAGGAGAAAGGCCTGAACGGCTGCATCTGGTTTCCAAGTCAGACAGAGAGAAGAAAGCCAGCATTAAGATGAATATGATGAAAGCATCAGGCCATGGCACAGCTAGAGGATTGACCAAAAATAACGAGAGCTAGTGTTCTGCATTTCAATGTTTGTCATTAAAAAGTTAAACCATGTGACTGCAACATCTGTAGCGTCATTTTACCGTGTACATAACATGCATTATATTATTTTGTGTGTGTGTGTGTGTGTGTGTGTGTGTGTGTGTGTGTGTGTGTGCGTGCGTGCGTGTGTGCGTGCATGTTCTCTGTTCCCAGTGGACATCTGGTCAGTGGGGTGCATCATGGGAGAGATGGTTAAGGGCAGCGTTATCTTCCAGGGCACCGACCGTATCCTTAAACACTTTCACTGTCTCTGATCTGTTCCACTTCTTCCCTCCTTTACCCTCCATCAAACCTTCATTTGACACAAAGTATTTAATTCATCTTGACAATTTTCTTTTCTTATAGATTTCCTCGCACATTTGACTGTCAAGACATTTGCCATTAATGCCCTCTAAGCACACCCCAATTTAATCAGAGAGCTTTGTGTGTTCCCTGCCCTCTCTGTTATGAATCTGTGGAGTTGTTTTTCAGATAGCGATAATCCACTTAATTGATAGAGGGAATCAAATTGAAGCAACTCCAATCATTTGCATTTATATTGAACGTTTCTCTGTTTCTAATGGGTTTGGTCACCTCTTCACTCACCAGCTCCTTTCAGTGGTCACCAAGACAGCTGAATGTGCATATCTACATTTTTTTTGGTGGTTTTTAAATGTCTTAACAACTATTGGATAGATTGCCGTGAAATGTAATGTACATATTCATGTTTTCCCCAGAATGAAATGTAATAACTATTGGATAGATTGCCGTGATGTTAATAGTAATGCTGGTAATCCTACCAGCATTATCAAGTTTCAATCTGTCCAATACTTTGGTTTACGATCAAAACCGCAAAACTAAGTTTATCTGTGTTTTAAGCCCCCAACGTCTAGGCACTAGGATTAGGCAATGGTTATGGTTGGGGTTAGGGTTAGTTGCCTTGAAGTCAACGGTTGCAGCGCTGCCTGGAAGGAGACGTTGGGGGCTTAAAACACCATCGAGCCAAAACTAACATCCCCATCAAACCTCAGCTGTAGTTTTTGTTTTGTGCTCATTGGCAAATGTTATCATTCTAACATGCTAAACTAAGATGGTGAACATGGTAAATATACCTGCTTAAGATCACCATGGTAGTATTGTCATTGTGAGCATGTTAGCATGCTACTGTTAGCATTTAGCTCCAAGCACCACTGTGCCTGAGTACAGCCTCACATATCCGCTAGCATGACTGTAGACTCCTTGTCTGTATTTGTCTCTTGATTCCATGCTTGATCTCATTTCCTGACACATGTACATGCCCATAATGCAGCTGAGTTCTCCCTAACAAGGGTCTTTATCCAGACATTGACCAGTGGAATAAGGTGATTGAGGTTCTGGGCACACCCAGTCTGGAGTTTATGAACCGACTGATGGAGACCGTGAGGAACTATGTGATGAACAAGCCGCAGTATCCTGGCGTCAGCTTTGACGAGCTTTTCCCAGACTGGGCCTTTCCTTCTGACTCAGAACATGACAAACTGAAGAGTAAGAATTTTGGACACTAAAATGCAGTTGTTTGACTTGAAATGCATATAGTTTCCTAGAATAGATACTTAAGACGATTGTCAAATGTGATGGTTTTTAAATCTCTTACCAAGGACTCTGCCATCATACTAGATTTTAGTCAAAGGCATTTGTCTGCAGTATACTGTATTGATGCAATGAGACATTTCCCAACCAAATTACAGTGACACAGAGGCTGAAAAGTGGATCCCTTATACAACTAGTTCAGAGAATGACCATGCAGGTCAAAAGTTGTTCTGCCCTAATCTGTGGCATTTAGAGTTCACATCACTGAAACAAGAGAACACATCTTGACATTCCCAACACCGGAAGGGGAAGTAATCAGTTCTCATGAAGACCACTTAAATGAAGTGATGTCACGAGCCTGTTTCCATAGTAACACTGCCCTTTCTCCGTTGCCATAACAGCAGGTCAAGCACGGGACCTGCTGTCCAAAATGCTGGTCATTGATCCTGAGTGCCGCATCTCGGTAGAAGAAGCCCTCAATCACCCGTACATTCACGTGTGGTACGACCCTGGAGAGGCCGACGCGGTGAGCAGCCTGTGCCAGTGGTGGTTCACTTCATCAGTACAGCGGCTGGCTGTGTGTGACCATGCTGATATATGTATTTCCCTTTGTTTCACAGCCCCCTCCCCAGATCTCAGATAAGCAGCTGGAAGAGAGAGAGCACTCCATCGAGCAATGGAAAGGTAGGATGCACTGCCCTCTAGGGAAAGCTGTCGGCATTGCAGCTTAACTTCATTATATTTTGATTAAAAAAAGTTGCAGGAAACTAAACCTAACCCTATTAAGAATCACGTTTCTTCCATATCTATATGTAGATGTACTATACACGTGATGTGCTGTGCAAAGCATTTGAAGTTAAAGCAAAAAAAAAATCCCATTTGTCAATGTGTCAAAACCATAGACTGTTAAAAAATAAAGGTCGAAACACTGCCAAACCATTCTATAAAACCAGGAAATAAAGATTATAAAGTGTAAGTTAAAGAACATACAATAGGACCAATTAAGCGCAATTGATGACATTTCTAAGAGCTGATGGAATGACCATAGTTAATTAACACCTATTTCACAATTTTTATTTACCTGTACCTTTTAAAGGCTACATTCTGAATACACATTACACAACGACAGCACCGAACATTTTCTGCTTTTCTACAGAACTCATTTATGAAGAGGTGATTGATTGGGAAGAGAGGAACAAGAATGGACTGATGAAAGAAGATTGCTCAGGTATGTACATGCATTATTCTACTAAGGAGTGGTGTCAGAGCATAATTAGCTTAATATTGGTTTTCTGAAATTTGTCATTGTGGACATGTCTGTCCCACAAAAGTTTTTTTTTTTTAAAGAAATGCACTGTATTAATTCTAAATATTATTCTTATCTGTACAATAACCTATATGTTGCATCTCCTGGTTCTCTCCATTATGTGTGTGTGTGTGTGTGTGTGTGTGTGTGTGTGTGTGTCTGTCATGTATCAGATGTGGTGTCGGGTTCAGCCTCCCAGTCGTCTTCAGCCAACGACATCTCGTCCATGTCCACGGAGCACACCTTGGCCTCGGACACAGACAGCAGCAGCATCGACACGCTGACAGGACCGCTGGACGAGATTCAGTGAACACCGTTCATGGCCACATGTGTTTGCCTGTCTGCCTGCCTCAGTCCTCCCCTCACATTTACACTATCAATCAATCACCTTCCTTTCTTCTCTTTAATCCATCCCCCCCAACCCTCCAACCCCCCTCCCCCCCACACACACATTTTCTGAATTTATTTTGTCCTGGGTTTTCCTTTTTTCCTCTTTAACCTCAATGAATAGGTCTATTTTTCTATTTTCTTTCTGTGTGTGATCTGGTTGATCTTGTTGAACCTCTTCAACAACCGTTTTGGGCTAAGGTATCTGTATGGTCAAAGGTTTGTCTTTCTCTTTGTGGATATTGTTTACCTTCATCAAGTACATATGATGTATGCATATGCATATGAATTTCAAGTTTCAGGTTACCAGGAGTAGGTGGGGGATTGTTGTTTGTTCCATATGCCTGTAATTTAATAGTTTTATTTTTTTAAGCGAATATTGCGTTGAGACCAGAGGTTATCAAATTAGAGCAGACACGCACTGAACATAGACCACAGCTGCCAGCTGCTTTCATGCATGTGACGCCAATATGAACAAAAGCTTGCCATAAGTCGACCGCACCAACCATCTGATGTCCATCTGGTGATCAAACACTCATCCAAAGTTTGATGGATCCTTTAGCTAGCGCGCAGTATTGCACATCTCCACAGTGGTGCTTTCTCCATTGTGTTTTTTTTTTTTTTTTTGTAATGAATTGCCTCGAGTGATGTGGATTTTAAGCTTTTCTTCCTGACAGCTAGGGGAAGCTGGGTTTGCAGTGTTCAATTTTTATTTCCTGATACTATGTACTGTATGTAAAGATGTCATAATCTGACACTCATAGTCGCTGTAGACCATTTCACTACTAATAGGTAAGGTGTGCTCATTTTGTTTAGAAACCCACCATATCTGTAGAAAACCATATTGCACCCACATTTGGACATAAGGTACTGACTAACAATGTGTATATCAAAAAAACATCATGATCCTGTAAATTTGGGGCAGGCAAAAAGATACATCTAGTATTCATGTTTGTGTTCTTGCAAAATGTTGCACACAATCACATTGAGGCCCATGTAAAATAAGCCTCTTATCGAAGCATTTCATTGACAAAATCAATGCACTGGCTGCTCCTTTTCTAAACCATTCCATTAGTACTGGAGCAGTCACAAAATACATTATGAATCAGATATCATGTAGAACACATGTAAAGGCAGTAAAACGCAAATAATTGTGTTTAACTTGCATGAAGGCATTAAAGATGCCGATAAGATACCGTAGTTCATGTTATAGAAGAGAAATCCATTCAGGTCTGTTCTTTTTCTTACAGTACCTTGATGTTCTTGGTTCTGAAAGCCTGTTTGATGCAGATGTATTTTTTTTTTTTTTTTTTTTTGCCTTGTAAGCCTATATGTGTTTGTGTGTGTGTTTAAAAAAGTACTGTGCAGCGCTTTCCTTCATTATCTTCTTTCAATCATCCTTAAAAGACAGCAGTCGCCTGGTTGTAAGGGTAGAGTATATGAGGAAGTTGGCCCCTCGACAAAAAAGCAGACGTGGTTAAAAATGAGGATGTGACTGTGGGGTCCTGAATGGAAATCTGGACCTTGGAACTCAAGATGGACACTTAAAAGATGAGAAAAATGGACTGTGGAGCTGCTTTTTGCAGAACTGATTACATAGTATGATGGACATGCAGAATTATGACACTATGGAGTCACTGAGGACTTTATTGTTGTACACTATATTTTCCTTTTCAAAACCCATGACCTTCTTCTTTCAGTCATGCCTTAAATGACCTGAGGAGTGGCACATTTACTCCCACAAATCTGATCAGATAAGGATGCTCAGAACCTGTTTTAACATGTTTAAAACAGAAAAAAGCTCCATTGCATACACTGTGCATCTCAAATTTTTGTTCAGTTTATCTCTCCTTTTATTTTCAGAGATGTCCTGTGTGAATGCAATTACCATAATATAATCACCTGGCCAACATCTTCTGCCCTTACTTAACTAATAAAGTGGACATCAGTGATCATTTTCTTTCAGTGATGTTTTGTATATTTCTCAGATTCTTAGAATAACTAAGAATAAAATAGAAATAATTACATATTTTTCCTAATTAGGGAAGGAAATATTCCATGTAGATAGTGACAAACTACTATACATGATCCTATCGAGAGTTTAAAGACTAGCCAGTCTTGTGCCCTTCTCTCCTTTTTTGCACACACTGTTCATATCATCACACACAATTCATGTATTATTTTCTCAAAAACTCTTGACGATATATTCTGTCTTCTTGGCTTCATTGTTGAGCTCTCCGAAGGTGTCAAAGAACTGATCCATCTCCTTCTGCAGAGTTGCATTGCGTAGTTCTGCGGCAGCCCGGGTCATTTCAGACTCCGTGATCTTAGCCTGGACAGCCTGGTACCAGTGCCGCTGCTGTGTGAGGTTTGTTTTCAACCGAACAACCTCGACCTGCAGCTCTTCATTTCTTTGCTCTAGGCTGATGGTAAAGACACGAGGAAGAAAAAGGGAAAAACTAAGAATGTAAAAATGATTAGGTGTATATGGGGTAAGGCTTTTCTACCTATGAACAGGAGTGAGAGAAGAGGTCAGTCTGTAACTTGTGTGTTGATTGTTTGGTTTTAGTAGGTTTGATTCTTGATGTCTGATATGGTTAGAAAAGGCAGAACAGGTGGCTGGGTGAAATTGTAAAATTAAATCTATCTCCTTCCTATGCTCTATGTTAAGCTAAAAGAATTGTCGTTTTCCTCTTGTCCTTGCCAACCAGTACTAGTGACCTTACACTGAGACTTGCTCTATCTATATCAGTAATAAATGAGGTATGTGTTGTGTCTAGGTCAGCAGCATGGCCCCTTAAATTAGCTCTCTTTCCAGTGCCATTGGCTGTTTCTATAGGTCAACCACACAGGATGTGCTTGTTTTTTTTTTTCTATTAAAATCAAACCGCTTTCACTGAAACCGGGAACATTGTGAATGTGTCTATAAGGTCAGTGGAAAATAACATACATTATATGGCACATCCAAGTAATTAACATCAAATATGTGATACATTGAGAGTTCCACAGTAGACTGAAAACATATATAAAGGTCTGTATAATTAGGACTTAATTAGTAACAATCTTAGTGCTGCCTATGTTGGGATATATTAAAGGAACTAATTACAGGTCTCTGTGTGCTTTGAACTAAACAGGATATAGGGTGAAGCTCGGGGTCAACTGAGTGAACAGAGCAGCACAGCTGAGTGGACAAACACACTTTGTGGGCCTGGGAACATTGTGTCACCCTCCACTGGAAATACACTAAGGGCTGGGAAAATCTCATAGGCAAGTCAGTGAACTGAAAGTGTAATACTGAAGCCGAGAGCATAAGCACATTAAATGTAGGACATTTCATTTGTCTTTTACATGGTGTGCCTAATCTCTGTACTATGATTATGTGTGCTGTGTAGTTTGAAATGGAAATGCAAGGCAAAACATAATGAACATTACCTGAGTATTCGTGCCTCGTACTCCTCCCTCTGTCTGACTATTTGCTGTTGGAGACCAGTGAGGACGCTGCGGAGGGCACTGGCGGAGGGGTCTGCCAGGGGAACGGGAGGAGGCACCCTGGGAGACCAGGATGGCTGCTGGGCTTCAGCTGGGGGCCACAGAACCTGGCACCCAGCTTGGGATAGCCGAGGGGAACTTGCTGTAAGACGTGGAGGAAGTGGCATCGGGTCCCTCTGCTTAAATCCACAGGATCCCGAGTCCAGCTCTAGCTCCTTGTCATGCTTCTTGTCCTGGACCGGATTCTGGTCCTGGTTACTGGAACCGCTTTCAGCGAGGATGATCTCACAAGAGGACCAGGTGCTCTTGTCTTCACTCACTCCCTCAACATCCATCAGTCCCTGGATCTGCTCAGGGGCCCATGCTTTGTACATCTGCTCCTGCCAGTGCTCCTGGAAGCTCGTTTCCATGTCAAAGACCTCTTGGAGGCTGTCGGGGGTGACAGCGTCGGAGAGGTTATCATACAGAGAGAGAGCACTCCTGTGCTCCTCGCTCTGGGATGGATTGGGGCTCTGGTTCAGATGAGCTCTGTCCTCAACTCCCCAGCTACATTTCTGTTCTCCTCTCTCTCCTCCTCTTGCTCTGTTTATGCCTGGACCCAGCTCTGCTTCCCAGCCCTGTCTTCCCAGGCCTCCTCTCCAGCTGCAGTAGCTGTGATCTGGCCAGGCGCCAGTCCCTCTTTCCCCAGCGATCAGTGTGGGAACCTTAGCCACAGCTGGGGCCAGACCAGGCTGAGGGCTGCAGGGGTCTGGGAGTCTGGTTACAGCCGGGCACACAACCCTACTCTCCATTTCCTTTTCCCTGGCTCTCCCTGGCTGGGCAAAAGGTGGGCAGTTGTCGTACAGGGGGTCCGTGGAGCAGGAGCTGGCTGTGGTTGGGGTCTCAGTAGTAAGACAGTGCAGCTCCATGATCCAACCAGGCACATGGGGGTGCTGAGAGCCTTAGATTACTGCCCTCCCCTTCTCTGCCTGCTGCAACTTGGGATTTAAGTCTTTAGTTGTAGATTTGTGAGCGTGCTATGGAGCCTCCCCTGTGCCAAGTGCTGATGTGTCGTGGGGAGAGGAAGGTGTAGCAGCCCTCCTCCCCTTTGGCTGCCTGTGCCCTTGAAGCTGCTGCCTAATGGCAGACAGGTTGTAGTCCATGTGTGTGTCTTTAAGCAGGACTGACATCAGCTGTTAGCAGAGCTTCTGAGGGAGGGCCCAGGGTGTAATATAGTCTGGCTCATTCCTAAAGACAGTCACACATAAATGGAACCACAGAAATAGACAGTGGCCATGGGCACAAAGTGTGAAGCACACACAATTAACCCCCATAATCTGCACTTAATATTTGTCAAAAACACATAAAGCTGCGTACTTAAAGACTTGATACAATATAAAAATTAAAATTCTACGGTGCTTATTAGGATTACATGGGCCTATTACCTTGGCTGAATCATTGATTTTGCTTCTCTGTTCAAATGCACTCACGTCTACATTAACACTGTAGGATGTGTAAACAGCCAAGTGCTTGTACTGTAGACAGAGTTCACCCCACCGAATCTGCTGCAGTGCATCACTTATCTTTGAGAGCTGCTCAGCACTAAACCATTGAAATGCTGTCAATGACAGGAGCCAGGTGATAAATCATATAGTGTCAAATCATGGAGGTTAACATTGTATGGTAGAGAGGAGGTAGAGTGTCTGATGTTTTTGTGTTTTTTCAGGGTTGCAAGTGAAGGACACAAAGGGATGAAAGGAGGAATTTGCATAGAAGAGAGAAAAGAAATAAGACACACACATTCTTACTCGTGTCATGGTCAGTGTGTCTTAAAACCACAAGGTGGAGCTATAATCAACATTATGAAAAGCCTCGTGTCAATAGGCGGTGTACCTTGAAATCATTTAAGATATTTTGAAGACAAGGATGATGATTGAGATACTATTCTGATAAAAATTATTTAATTTGGTGCTCAAATATAACTTTGTATAATTGTGTTTGCCTCTCATGAATTATTTTTCAATTGGATGTTTTATAACTTCTTTGGAGTATGTTTGAGTTGTAGAGAGTTGGTTGGTTTTGGAGCCTTATAAAGATCAGATGAGGCCTACTGATCCACTATCGATCAAACAGCCCAATGAAGAACTCCCTCATTAGTCATTAGTGTGATGCAATGGAGGAACTACTATCAAAGGTGCTTCCTCTTGATCAGAAGAAACATCCATACAGGCACTTTGTCCTTAAATCCCCTCCAGTCAAATGCTGCACAAAGTATAGAGGAAGTAAGGTCTCTCACACCGTTGTGTAACCACGTGAGCACCAATTTACTCAATATATAATACTGAGAACAAAGTGTTCCACGATAGCCTTGGTGTCACTGCAATGCTTCACAAATCAAGGGTGCACTTGCAAACTTCATTTCTGCACAGGCGCAGTTGTCTGTCAACACTGATACAACTCCACTCTGTAAATCCACATGTAAATCAGCCTGCGTCCTTCAAGGCTGCACAGAGAGGAGGAATCACAATGTTTTATCTGTTTGTATGTTGCAGGATTTAAATGTGTGCAGAGTTTCCTCCTTGTGCCATCCGGAGGAAGATGCTTTCGGAATATGAGAATAGTGTAGTAGTGCTTAAGGTGCAGAAAATGCGATGTCCCTTCTGAGATATCAGGGGCACCATCCAGAAATCAACCAGCTGGAATACCACACATGTGCATTAATCTCGCTCATGCCCCTCTCTGGCTTTGCCCTGACCTCCTTCTGTCATTGAACATGTGATGGACAACCTCGCCGTCTTTACCCCCTCGTCCTGAACCCTGTGACCCCAGATGTCTGATCACAGCTTGATCCACACAGAGGTTAAGCTTCCTCCAAGACCACTTACCACCCTGGACCTCCCTTCTCATTCGTCCTTCTCTACTTCCTGTACATGTGCGTAGTTGTTTGTAGCCATGGCGACAGAATCCATGGCAACACAGATCCCCATGGTTCTAAATAATACAGGTGGATGGATGGAGGAAGATTGTGGCGAGAGGAAGGCTCTGTGGCTATTTTAGCAAGTGTCTCGATGGAGAGTAATTGAGGAGGGCCTTTGTTAACAAGAGACAGGGTCTGCTAACAGGCAAAGCTTCCAAGGGCAACACACAGACAGCTTCTCTTTTAACTGGTTATGGGGAGGCATAAGGTATATATAATCCAGGATACATATTCATCACTGGGTATAAAACTAAGACCAGTAAGGGAAAAGTGTGGCTGTGGATGTTGTGAGTGACGAGGAGTCGAGCAGATAGGCAGCAAGAGAGATAAGAAAGCAGGCAGAGTTTGTGTGTAATGTGATGGTGTATTCCAGGTGTGTTTTGGAGAGATTAACATCCCTGCCTCTCGTTCCTCTGATCCCTAACCTGTGTGTGTGTGTGTGTGTGTGTGTGTGTGTGTGTGTGTGTGTGTGTGTGTGTGTGTGTGTGTTTGTGTTTGTGTGTGTGCTTTATAGCTGCAGTGTTACCTGAGTAGATTATATACCATGTCTTTGCTGTTTACTCATGTTTTATTAAGACAACCATGGTTTCATATTCAGTCACCTCAGCAGCTCTCAGCGAAGGAAACAAAGCCCAACGCCACACTGAGTCAGACTTTAATGCTGCTATAAGTATATTGCTTGAAGGCAGGGAGCATTTATTCTGTTTTTTTGTTCCAATATTCTGAGTTTCAGAGATTAACGGTGGTGGAAAGGAATTAAGCACATTTACTCAAGTACTGTACTCACAGTACTTAAGTACAATTTTGACGTACTTGTACTTTGAGTATTTCCATTTTTACACTATTTTCCCTTACTTCTATTTCACTACATCTCATTGAGGAAAAAAAAGCTTTTTTAAATGTAACACTGACAGAGGCGATTTTGCATTGAGCACTTTTACTTTTGATACTTAAAGTGCATTTTGTTGCTAATACTTAAATTTTTTTAAATGCAGTAGTTTTACTTGTAATGAAGTATTTCCATAGTGTGGAATTGCTACTTTTACATAAGTAAATTATCTGAATATTACCTCCACCACTGGAGCCTACATTCAATATGTTTAGTTCACAAAACAATCTCCCCCTACGGTCCATTTAGTAACTGTTCTGGAGATTTCGACTATATTACATCATCAGCAGCAGATACGCAGCATTTTAAGAATTTTCTGTCCATGTTGGCTTAATTGATTTTCATAGTATTTAGTTTATAAACTATTGTTTCAATGTAGTAAATCAGAATATCAAGTGATACTGTGACGTTCCATTTTCTGTTTAAAACTGATTTTATACGGAACGAAATTCAAATGAATTTATGTTTCCACAATAATGGGTATCTCTACGAAAACTGTTTATTTCTGATGCATGTTGGCATCTGGACTGGTTATTCAGGCCTTTATGTGTTATTCAGGGTTAAACTTTCATGTAACTCAGACCCTGGTGAGTCATAACTCTTCATGTCAGGAAGCATCTGTGCCTCACTCTCATCCACACACAACCAGTGTCTGTTTCAAGGTTTCATTCAACACTGTGGATTATTTAAGAACAAGAACAAGGTGTCTTCAGGCAACAAGACGCACTCACTCACATGCATACATGCTTTCTATCAAACAATCCCACATAGATTTATACATTGGAGATGTGCGTCACTGGTATGTGTGGGTAGGTTATGTTGCTGCTATGCTAAATTGGATTATATTGCTTTTTTAAGCCATCAATCCACTATACACTGTACGCATCAATTAAAACCCTCTGTGCATTTTAACTTGTGACACGTTCATGCCTGCGTGTGAGTGTCCACAGGCTCTATAGTTACATTTGAGCTCTTATCATTAACATTTTAATTAGATAGCTCTTACTATCATCTCTTGAGGCAGCTGTGCAATGTGATAATCTACCCACTAATACGATGCTATACATTTTGTTTGCAGGATTCTTTTCTCATCATGGAGCATCGCACATTTTGACAGTCAATTAACAGATCTGGCAGAGTTACCATGGGAACAACTTATTTTAGAATATATTAGACAGGATGGGAGAGAAGCAACACCTTTAACAAACCAACCTGTCTTTCTGACTCACTGTAGCCCCGAGCAACTGATGCATGTGTTATATGGATATATGCAACCACCATTTTGCATCACACAGCTGACATCCCGGAGTATAGTGAGACAGATGTTCACTCTACTCAAGCTATAAAAAAAAAAAATGAAATCAAGGGAAATACAATTTCAGTGGGAATCCTTTTGGAGCTGGGATGTTATTAGAGTGTCCTGTCAGATTCCTGGGTGGGCATAGAGGAAGAGGAAATCTATGAGTAAAAGCAATAATTACAGATATGTTGGATGCAGAGGAGTGAGGATTAAAATTATGGAAATAAACAGACAAAAAAAGGAAAAGAAACTAAGTAAACACAATACAAGTTAGATGTGGAGCAACTGAAGGGAGTGGGCCCTAGCAGAAAAGCTATTAGGGTGTGTGTGTGTGTGTGTGTGTGTGGGGTATTTGTGCGAGTAGAAAGAAAACAGAACAGCACCAAGGCCAGGAGATGGAAGGTAAAAAAAAATGCCGCCGATTTGATGACTTATGCAGGGTTTCTCTAGAGCTCTCTTCCTAGGATTTCTTTGAGAAGGAGCATGTTTGAAGTGTCTGCATATGTGATAGTCTGTCTGTCAGTGGGAGGTGGAGCAGGAGGCGGTAGAGCAGACAGAAAAACAGATACAGTGTGTGGAGGTGACATAGCGAGGGAGGAAGAAGGAGAAGGAAAGGATTGCTGGAAATAGAGAGGACGTGAGCGAGGAAGACAGCAAATCAATGCTCTCCTCTACACTGTGGAGGCCTTAGCAGGCATTGGAAACATAAAAACAGGTATTAAAGGGGCTAAAACTGACCTCTCACACTTGATTCGTGCAGAAAAGAAATGCTGAAGGAAGGCAGGATAGAAAATGCTTTTATATGAGCAAAAAGGCAGAAGCAAGCAATAGAGAAAGAGAAAGATAGGGGAAGGATAGGAATGTTGGGGGAAAGAGCAAATCAATACAAAAATAAACAATGTGAAGAAGAAAGCAGCAACATGAAAAATTGTGATCCTTAAAAGCTGGGTACTGAAGTAATTGTACCTCAGGAGCTTTTCCACGCCCTAGTGAGGAGTAAGGACATATCCAACCTTCTAGCTGGCGGCTAATGGGCAAACAGAGGCATGACAGTTTCTCAGTTTAACACGATGTGGGCTCACAGTGTTGGCTCCCAGACCTGCGGTGTGTCTGTGTGTGCGTCCGTGCGTGTGTGTGTGTGGCTAAGCACACATTTGAAACAAGTCCAGTTTGCACGGAGCACCGGGAGAGCTCAGCTGATTGGCCGGCCCCGCGGTCACCGTGGGAGACGATCCTGGGACTGCTTATTGGGTCTGGGAGAGTAAACAATAGGATGATGGGAATAGCCAATGTGAGAGTCAAAGGTCAGCATGGTGGATTGCACATATGAGCTGAAACCTGATATTTTCACACACAGAACACACAGCAGACATGCCTAAATGTGAATGAAGGCAAACTTATGAGCGCATTACTCTTGGCTTTTCGCAAGTGTGTGTGTGTGTGTGTGTGTGTGTGTGTGTGTGTGTGTGTGTGTGTGTGTGACAGTGCGTGCGTGAGAGTGTATACACTGTCCAGGTTAGCAGGTCTTCATGTATGGTGTCAGGTTTATGTCATATCTGGCGAGAGCAATAAAACATGCTCGCAGCTGCCTGTACAACTCTCGATTGTTAAATTAATGTGCAAAGAATAATATCTGCGCATGTGAAATTATATAATTTGCTTGTGAGCATGTTTTATCGCGATGGCGAGAAATGACATAATCCTGACGCCATATTTATGCAGCATGTGTAAGACACTAGTTTTACCCAGGGTCCCTCTCTATTTATAGGCTCAGAGAAAAGAGAAGAGAGAAAAGAGAAAATAGGAAACCAGTTATAATGACTCCACGGGTGGTGATTGTATTTGTACTGATGGTGTGTGGCATGCGTGTGTGTACTGTAAATGTGTTTCTGCTGCCAGGATCCCATCCCCCTCTGAGAACAGTGGAGGAAGGCCGTTCCTGTGCTGTTTACACTGTAAACGGACAGGAGCTGTGCACGGCATTTATTATTGTAGCAGACACACAGAAACACTGCTGCTCTATCACATCTCTCAAAGAAAAAAATACGATTTATTACAACTTGGCTTTTATCTTTGTACTATAAAAAAAAAAACCCTGTATGGTCTATGGTGATGTTTGGTCTAAGTTCTCAGCCACATACCAAGTCTCAGCAATTAACTTGATGAGTGCAATGTTATTGTTAGCTATAGAAATTATGGCCAAAACTACACACACAGCATGGTTATATGGAAACGGGAATTTCCTTCTGACATCACTTTGGGGAAGTTTAAAATAGCATTGAGAAAAGAGCATGATGTTAGACTTGAATGGGTGAGTGTGAATAAAAGAACAGAATAGAGGAGTTGGCAGCTGTTATATGTAATTTCGAGCAAAATAGATAATGAGATGTAGAAGTTCTGCCTTTTATCTCCGCACAAATTAACACATAAACTGGGTGATTAACCTGCTGTAGGCTATGTGAAGCAACAAATGAAAGACCTCTCAGTACACTTTTAAATTGATGCCACTACCTTTATTTTACAACAGGCTCTGTGTGCCTGCTGCCTCACACTACATACTGTATGTTATAACCACATATGTCTCAATAGAAACTAAAACTTTTCATCTATAGCCTTAACTTCCTTACCACCCACTGTAGGATGGCATTCATTTATATGTTAATTACTGCAGATAACATGGATTGTTTCAAGCTTTGTTGGTGCGATGCTGGCAGGCAGGGGTGGAAGAAAAGTATTAGTATTTACTCTCGTTGCTGTAACAAAATCGTTTTGTTTTAAGTATTTTACTACAAGTACTACAAGTATTGTAGCTACTTTGCTACATTTGAAATTGCATTCCTTGTAGTAAAGCAGATAAAAAAGTCATGATAAAGAAAAGCCTCATATACCTCGGCAAGTAAAAAAAAGAACCAAATCTACCTACCTTAACTGGAATATTTGCATTTCCTGAAGAAAATGTGTGTGATTGCTGCATTTGCTGCTGTTGCTTCTGGTGATTGATCTGTTGATGACAGTTCTGTAAATTCTCAAAACATATAGGCTATTGCATTTTCACAGTAAGTACAAGGGACACAGGTACACATTTCTACATTTGTAAGTAATTAATGATAGTTTTAAAGTTTGTATTATATGTTGAATGTCAAAATTTTAAACGCAGGATTGAACATTACACAAATGTCCTTTAAAAAGAAACAACAGGTTTTTGCACAACCTATACAGGTGAAATTGTATCAAATGCTACAGACCCCATTTTTACAACTTTTTGCTGAATTTGGTTACCCTGGATTATATTAAAGAGATATGGCAGTTAACTAAGAACTTGTTTGCCAAGTTTCATTTTATTAAAGTCAACAGAATAATATCATGTTTTAATGTTACTGTAGCGCCCCCTGTGGAAAGAATTATATGATTTCAGGCCACACCTTCAAAAGTTTGGTAACCAATTACAGACAAACGGTAGTTAGTAAGTGATACCCAAAAACAAAAACAAAAGTTTTGTTCAGGGTCATCTGGATATGTAGGCCTACCAAGTTTGGTAAAGATATGATAAAATATTTCATCTAATCTTCACACAAAAAATCCAAAATGGCGGAAGCAATCACACAATTATAAAATGCACCAATACATCCATGGCACCACCCGGCAAAGCGGCAAGCACGCTCAGTGACCCAAATCAAACACGCCCACAGGTGCATTCTGGGTCTGGCTAGTATGCTAAATGCTAAGAGGCTTCTGCGTTCACTGAGGAACCTCTACCTTCAGTGAGGTGTTTTTGAGGCCTTTCTGCTGTTTGTGACAAAAACCTCTGTCACAGTTGTGATGGCAGAGCCGCATTCAGCTCAACATGTTTGAAAACATTGAGCAGGCAGTGGGACAGAGAGACTGGGACTGGTTAGCTATATTGGGACAGACAGGCTGAGTGGACTGGTCCAGAGGACTTTTGCATTGGGAATGAACGAGCAGAGAAGTTGAAACTGGAGCAGTTTGAGGAGGACAAGATTCGCGTTCAGACAGGTGAGTACTGTACAGAGAAGAACGTCAACTTTGCTTGTCTGCCTTGGTGATGCTATTATTCGGCTGTTGATTCTATAAGAAGGGTCAGGTTTGAGGGTGCAGTGCACCCGCCCTGGTGTCCACAGCTCTTTATTATTTGGTCATTTTTGATTAATTATCTGAGTTGTGTCTCTTTTCTGGTTAATTCTAGTGACGTTACACCGAGGAAGGCGGTTGTATAATTGATAATCAGCTGTATGCACAGGCTGCAAAGTGTGGTCTATAGATATGTTGATGGTTTGGACATAGGGTTATGTGGTGTAATGTATATGGACATGTTACTGTTCTTTATTATGTAGCCCAAATGGGTTCTTTACTTTAATAATTAATTTTACTTGAGTATAATGTTTTAGTAATATTTCCAACTAGAGCTGGGCAATATATCGATATCGATATTGTGATATGAGACTAGATATCGTCTTAGATTTTGGATATCGTAATATGGCATAAGTGTTGTCTTTAGCTGGTTTTAAAGGCTGCATTACAGTAAAGTGATGTCATTTCTGAACTTACCAGACTGTTATAACTGTTCTATTATTTGCCTTTACTCACTTAGTCATTATATCCACATTACTGATGATTATTTATCAAAAATCTCATTGTGTAAATATTTTGTGAAAGCACCAATAGTCAACACTACAATATCGTTATTATACAATACCCTATTTCCAACCCCTATACACACATTCTCCCTCTCTCTCTCTCTGACACAGAGAGGCTATCACACTCACTATCACTTGAGCTCTGGTCACTTTGTCAAGTCTGTCTGCAGCAGAGTGATTTCAGGGGAAAACAGCTCTTTATTTGGTCATTTTGACAACCTAAGATGAATATTAATGATGCAACTGTTACAACGGGAAGCCTTTGAGGAAGTGCTTCCAAATTCCTGGCACATTACTCTAAATATAATTGCTTTGCTCGTTGCCGGACACTGAAATGAACAAATATTTGCTTTCTGATAAAAAAAGTTGGTGTGACTGTAAAGCTGACACAACAGCAGGCAATGTTTTACCTTCAAAGCCGACTGCTGGTTGTTGATCCCAGTTGTCTGTTTTCTGGATATAGGTCTGTTTCTGCTCCACTGCTGCTGTAGTTGTTGAGTAGAGGAAGAGAGTGCTAAACTAAAAGGAGAGACTGGAAACCAAAGATTAAGCTGAGTGGAAGCAACTCTAAGAAGAGCCAGAGGCATATGTGTCTCTATTTCACACTGCTGTCTTTCTTAGTGGGAGGGCTGATGATCACACACTCAACTGTCTATCTGTGTGTGGTTCTGCACATCTACCTCTTCCAGCCCTGCAGGCACAGACATTTGCTATCTATAGAAAGACTGCTTGCTCTTTAATCCATGCTCAGTGGAGACTTATGCTCTGCATGACAATAATAAAAGATTCACAGAGCAATTGTTTGCTTCCTTCTCTGGATAGTCATTGAAATTCCTGGGAAAGGCGCAGAAGCATTTTAGGGCGCACATTAAGAAGACCAATACTCCATCTGTCACACATAATTCCCAAACCATTATGAATCCTTCCATGAGCAAATACCCAGGTATAAATAGAAGGAGTCTTATCTTCTACAAGATGTGGTTATGAGTGCAGGGAGACCACAAAGCGGAGATTTAATAGGCAGAGACTGTTCTTTTAATGTACCTGCTGCTGCATGAGCCTATTCATCAGATGCTCTTTAAATTCTCTCACACAATGACAGGAAATAGGCTCATTCAAGCTTACAGGGTATCCATATAAGATCAAATTATTGAATATAATGCTTTCTTTCTCTTCCCGCTCTGTCTCTGTTTCGTTTGCACACACGAGTTCTCACTCCCTGCTCTCTCCTCCCAAATCTTTCTCTTTCTCGTCCTCATGAACAAGCTTTTTTTTTTTTTTAGATTTCTGAGATTTGGTTCCCATCAGAATATGTGTGGGGCAGAAAAACTGAAATATTCTTTCTATTTGCATCAGTGAGAACAAATTAGAAGGGTGGTAATTTGCCCTCCGTATAAAGAATCATTTTAGAATCTCTCAGATGTGTAGCCCAAGAATGAAGAGAAGTGACCTAAGTGATCTATTTTTAGAATGAGAACTTTTGGTAACACCTTACTTGAAGGTATCTACATAAGAGTGACATGACACTGTCATGAACACATGACACTGTCATGACACATGAACCCTAACCCTAACTTGTCATGATAAAAACCGAATGACACTTAATGACAGAAGCGTTGTGTCATAAACGTTTATGACCCTTTATAATGTTTATGACATGTTCATGACAGTGTCATGTCACTCTTATGTAGATACCTTCAAGTAAAGTGTAACCAAACATTGTTTAACGGCATGAGGGGCATTCACATTTTAATGCCAGCTCACATCTGATCTATGCCATTCCACCTTTCCATATTGATTTATGAAGTATTATTACATGCTGAATGGATACAAGGCCACATCATTCACACTGCCCTCTGTAAAGTATCCCTATCGCAGCCATTACAGCCTTGTTACATGACAATCAAGACACTTTAATGTTACAGTTGTCTCGCTTGCTCTCTTCGTCCTTTGCTCTTGCTTGCCTACCCTTCCTCTGTCCATAACTCTTGGCCTTTTTTTTTACTGCAGACAATTCAACTTTGCATAGCAGGAAAAGCACAGGTGTAACTAATAACATTAACAACGACTCCATTGTCTTGTGTGACAGTGAGCCAGTGTGCATAATACCAGGACCCTGGTACTGAAGCAGCTAAATGAAATTCAGCGATCATTAATTTACACCTGTGCTTTTGTCCCTTTTGTCCCCCTACTATGACAAAATGTCTCTGTGATCAAGGCCTATTCCACACTATAAATACACAATGTACTGTAAAGTCAATTTTTATAGCATACTGTTTTTGCACTGTAGGTATTTCACCTCCATTTCATCACAATTGGTTTCATTCTCATGCAGCTGTGAGCAGGGCCTTAGTTTATTTTTATAAGATTATTTTTTGGGCATTTCCGCCTTTAATGATAGGAAAGCAGTGAAAGGGGGAGAGAGAGGGAGAAGACATGCAGGAAATCGTCCCAGGTCGGACTCGAACACTGGACCTTCTGTGTCGAGGCATAAACCTCTGTATATGTGCGCCCGCTCTACCGACTGAGCTACTCTGGCCACAGCAGGGCCCTAGTTTTAACAGTCTATGGCAGGGCCTCATACATCCTTGTGTGACAATGGTGTCCATCAACAGCCCTGACAAATATACACATACACAAACATAACATACTTGAGCATATTTTCTTTTTCACTTTTTCTATTGTGAAGGCACTGCATGCAAAACCTGCTTAGATGTTATATGTAGTTTGGAACCGGGTCACAGCTCAGGCATCATCAGCTGGTTTTTCCCACCTGTGAACACCAGACCCAACATTCAACAGTCATTGGTTAGGCATAAAAAAATAATAATGAGTGTGGTTCCGGTTGGTTGTCAGTTGAGGTCATGGGTCGGTAGGGAATTGAATTTATTATTTATTTATTTTTTTCCAGTGGCAGCAAGGGATAGGTAGGACATTTTTTTTTTTTTTTTCCTTTACAGTAGCGATGGATACTAATTTTTTCATAACATAGCCTACCTGTACTACATGTACTCTACCACCTTGTGTGTCCCAGCATGTTACTCACACACACACACACACACACACACACACACACATAAAATTAACTAATGTAGGTTAATTAAAAACTGACCGGAGCCCGTTGCTGGACGCACCGGAGGACCGAGACACAAAGTAAACACATCTCTCTGACCAGTACCAGGGGATTAGCAGTTAAACTGAGCGGAGGACAAAGCTCAAGCTAACAGGCTAACGGCTTATTAGCTAGCCAAACACCAAGCGGTAACATCTGCAAAGATTGGATCTGTGAGCGCATTAATCTGCTCGGTGTGCATCTTATAACAAACAGAGCGAGCAGCCGTCGGACTCTAACATCTGTTGATCCGTGCAGGACTTCACTGTGAGCGGACTGTTTAGCAGTCCTTCCAGAAAAATGCAGAGTTTTTTGTGATTGTTGCAAGCAAAAATCCTTGATTATGCGGTACGTTTTCTTAAAAAATGCAATGGAATATGCGTGATATTTATTTTATGCAATTTTATGCGATGAAATTGCAGGAACTTGCAAAAACTGCGGTTTTATCATAGCTTCATCGCGAGGTTTGCAGCTTTTCGATGATGTTCACGTCGCGTAATTATGTCACTTCATAACATTCCCATGGCAACAGGGGAAAATGGCTGCTCTTGTGTGAAGTAAACGCAACATTTTTCAACTTTCTGCTAAGATATGTGACTTTTTTGCAACGAAAATGCGTGGATTATGAAATCATGCAAGCCCCGCATATTTTGCGCGGAAATCGGCAATTTATGCGGCGAAAGTGCAGCGTATTTGAAAAAATGCGGGCCCCACATAAATATGCGGACTTTGGCTGATTATGCATTGAATTATGCGATCGCATAATCACGTTTTTCTGGAGGGACTGGTTTAGAGACGATGTGACCAGCAGGTAACGTTAAATGTTATCTTCTACTGTAGCCGAGCTGCAAGTAAACGCTGAACTGAGCTGTGTATTTTTATTTGTGTATTTATTTAATTTGTATTATTTCTTCCCCAAGCTCATAAAATAAATTTGGGTCGCACATAAATTGACAGGGTCGGCCAGAAACCGGAACCAACAAAAAAAAAGTTTATGCCCTAGATTGAAATGCAGAGAACCAATCTCTCATATTAATACCCTACTTAAGGACATCTTGAAGTGTGAAGAGAGTGTAGTGTTGATAGTATGACTTGTACTTTGTGCGTAGAAAATCGGTGTGTACATACAACTACAGTAAGTATAGAGGGTGAAGGTTGAAACACAAATTTGGTCTGCAAAATCTAGTGCCCATTTATAGTGGAAAAAAAGTGGTTCATTATTTCAGCTTTTATTAGGCACCACTATTTTTGTAATGTTGTTGTAAACATCATGTTATTTTATTTGCATTACTTTTTTGTCTCATTTCGTCTGTTCTCCGATTTCAGACTTTCTTTCTGGTTTTTTCCCCTCACCAATTCCCCCTCTAGGAGTATTGGATACATAGCAATACAATCCATCATATTGCTAAATAAATAAATAAAAAATGTGAAGCTATTTTTTTTATATTATAGACACATGAATTCTGCTACAATATGTATTATTATTCCATCATAATATTTGTATTCTCGTTTTATACTTTATACTGAAGCCCCCCAGCAACTTGCTGAAGGCACTGAGGTGTTCTTCTAATCATTAAACATGTGTCAGACCAAGCCATGATTGCTGAAGGAGCTGGAAGCGTTATTTGTACCTGAGCTTCTCATTGTTAACCACATTCTTTCTTTCTGCACAAGCTTGGCCTGTTTTATCACATTTGCGGAGAGGTATCCTCTTAGTTTTTGGTTTGTGTAATTGTATGTTTCATAAGAGGCCTCATTAAAGGAGAGCCAACACCCAGTCTCACACACTCTTAATGACTTTTCCCATGGATCTTATTAGGCCTCCTATTCAGGAAATCAATTAGTACCCAGAGAAGGATTACAGAGACTTCTTACCCTGATCAGCCAGCAGTTAAAGATGAGATTCATTATTAGTCATTATTTAACCATTAGATCCACATTGAGACAGGCAAGGAGTAGAGGAGGCAACAAGCCAGCCACAGAACCACAGACAGAGTAATGGAGGAGAGAAAGAAAAGGACGGGCAGAGGAGAGGGAAGAAAGCTACAAAGTGCTGTCAGAGTGAGATAAATCTAAATTGGCCTATTAAAGAGAGCGGGAAACCAATGATGAGGAAGGACAGAGAGAGTAAAACCATAGAGTATGTGGGCCAGGTCTCTCGAAAGGTTCCTGTCACATTGGAAAGGCTCCACTGTCTACAGTGCCTCCTCTCTAAAGGTAAACCTTGTTTGAAAGAGCTATCATTTTAGACAGTTTGACTTCTTTAACCATGATTCATAGCTCTTATTTCCAAGAAATCAAATTCAGTAGAGCACATCTTGGTATGTGCGCTGTATGAAAATGTGTCCAAAGCTTTTCTAAAGGGCTGTGATATGATTTGGCCTGTCTCCTATCCATAGTATTTTACAGACAAAAGAGGAGCCCGCGCCAGCCCTCCTCTTCCTCCTTCCTCCCCCGCTGCCGGTAGTCATTTCTCAACTATCCATTAACTGCGCCAAATAGATGCCTGAAGGAGGAAAGGAAAATGTTTCTCACTCTGTTAAAGGGATTTTCTGAGAGATGGAAGGACATGGAGAGAGGCAGAGAGGGAGAGTTAGGTAACAATGAACGGGCGGTGGAGGAGAGGGTGAGGGAGTGAGAGAGAGATGGGGGAGGAAGAAATGGCTTAGATTGGAGAGAAACAGGAGGAGGAGGTGGATGGATGGAATTCAGCTGGGTAAAAACTCAGTGTAGAAAATATCCTGCGACCTACTTTCAAACATGTCAGTCATTGCGTTCCTCTTGGCTATATTTCCCTGTCGCTGGTCACTCATTAACTCTCTGTATAGCCTCTTATTCACTATGCATGAGATAGGGCCGGGTCAGAGTATAGAGCATTATCTGAACGAGATATGCTATTGCTATTCTTCCACAGGAGACTGCAATGGAATTAGTATAGAGAGATGAATTCCTCCCCCCTCCTTTTCAAGCTAGCCTCTGTGCTAGACCAGGATCTTTTTCGTTTTTTAGTTTTTCTGAAAAGCTGAGACATGATTGTGAGTGGTTTTGTCCACATTTTGAAGCTAAATGGGTACACTACTGTGCTTGAAATTAAATGTTGACCCTTTTAACCAAGATAAAGCAACAATTATCGTTAGCATTCAACAACTACGCTTAGGATGAGGTTTCCCCTATGACAGAGGCTCAGCTGTAGTTGTTGAATGCCAACAAAATAATTGTTGCCTTATCTTGGTTATATAATAGTCTGCTCATATTGTACTCTCCGGTACAGTGGATACTAATTTAATTCAGAATATGGACAGAAAACTCCAGTATTATGTCTTTCAGAAATAGCAATGAAAGAAATCCTCCATGAGAAAATACATACGTAGATAAACAAATGCTAGTGGTACAAACTACTACTAAGCCAGAACTTGGACTCTATGTACTGTATATTTGAGCTTCTCCCCTGAGTATCTGTTGTAATTATTCCTGTTAATGTTAAACTTTCGAATTATAAGATTCTGAATTACATTTGAGCCAAATATGAAAAATGACAATTATGTGGACACCTGAACAAAGTAAAGGGACACTCACACTTTACACCTATATGGGATTGTTGGACAATAAGATGTTTTGGATGTTGGATAAAGGGACTTCCTTCAATTTAGATACAAATACACCCCAAAGGTGTTGGATGGGGTTGAGATCTAGGCTCTGTGCATGCCAGACATGTTCTTTCACAAAAAAACTTCAACCATTTCTTAATGGACCCTGCTTTGTGCATGGAGACAACGTTATGTTAAAAACAGAATTGAGCCTTCCCCAAACCTTGAAGTTCAATGTACCCTTCTATCAAAATAGCATTCAAATTTGCCTTAATTGGAACTAAGGTGCCTAGCTGAGACCATAAAAGACAGCTGTAGACTAAAAGTACACAAAAGTATGTGGACAGGTCAGTAGGTCATTCCTAATGGTACATGATAAGCAATATATACTAGGATTAGAATTATTATCGGCCCTGGCCAATTATCAGGCCGTTTTCTTTCGGCGTTTTATTTGCCTGATAAACGATTAAGTTAATGAATTAAAAAGTGTGCTACTTCTGTTTCTGTCCCTCTGCTTCGGTTTCACTCAGCACTGAGTCTGACTTAATGTCCCGCCCACAACACTATCTGACTATCTTTTACTGGGTATTATGTTGAAAGTTTCTAATGTATTAATTAATTGCTTAAAGCATTTAAACAAAGTTTTGTGTTGGAGTTTGTAACATTCCAAAAACCTTAATTTCATTTAAAGATTTTCATTTTCACTGTATATGCATATCCGTTCCAAATATTGGTTATCGGTTTTATTAACTACTAATAATCGTTATCGATATCGGCCTTGAAAAACCAGTATCTGTTGATCCCTAATATATACTTTTTATACACTTTAATTTAAAGCCCAAGACACCACCTGAAGTAACCTATATTAATATTATCTTGTGTCACGTTTGGCACAATTGTTTGCCTTTGCTCTTTTTGCTGTATTACCTTGTGAGAAGGTTGCACAAGATTGTGGGGTTGCCATGTCTTTGTTAATTTCTCTCGCTTTCCTCTTTCTTGGTGTGACTGTATTACTGACCTGAAATGTTGTGGTGGTGATGCGCTTGTCAGGGGGCACTCATGTTCAGGGAAACATAAATATGCTAAAAATTCTCTCCCAGAAGCACAGAGAGAATTTATAGATCACTCATGCATCAGAAACTGGGCCGGATGCACACCACACCACGCCGCACAGCTCTCTGGGTAATTTTACCAGCTCAATCTGCTGTCACTCCTGGGACAGAGCAGAGGTTCAGTATCTAACACCGTCTAATGGAAGGCACGCACACACACACCATCACACTTTGCATCACCTCATTCCCATCACCACAACACAAAGTCCCAGTTTGATACTGTAGAAATATATCCCTCTGTCTGTTAAGTATAAGACCACAGTCTGCAAGATATGGGTGTTGTAAGGGAGGGCTTTCTGCTGGTAGACAGCCAGAGCCAGGCGGTTGGGAATGGCCTGGATCTAGATGTAGATCTGGGTTCAGACCCTAGACGCAGTCAGTCTGTCTGCCTGCCTCTCTGGCCCCCAGTGCTTTCAGCCTCCTAACCTCCCAGACTGAGGTAATGGATGAGCTAAATGCTTTTAGGTCCCTTTAGCGTTTTTGGTTTTTGTCTATTTTCCCTCAATAACCTTTAAAAACATTTCCTCTGGTCGAGCTTATTGACCGCCTGTGGTCTTGAAAGCCCTGCTTTCTAACAAATACACAATGCTTTCAAATTGCCCATTAAGTGGGTTTAGAAGTGTAATGAGCATAAAAAGGTTTTATTAACCCAAAACGATGGGTCCAAGCTCTATCGCTGGCAAGGTTGCTTTGACGACATAGCTGAAGACCTGTTAAGGAAAAAGGCATCATCCAGAAACAAAGAACGACACACAAACAACAAGATTAGGATGTGAAAACAATGAAAAGCAGAGAGGCAGATGTGTGTATTGAGTAAAACCCCACAAATGGACATTTTATTGTCTTGTATTTCTGTGATGATGACTTATCTGATATGACAACAAAGGGGGAAGGGAGTAAAACAGAGATGCAGGTGGGCTTTGTAAATCACCATGGGCTGAGGAGAAAAGATCTCACAATAACACACCATGCTCAGAGGGAGGGCACATACAGTAAACCAATGATGTACCTCAGAATGACTTTGCCTGTGGTTATTCTCAGTGAGACAACTGGTGATTGTATTTTGTTCTCTTGTGTCTGCATGTGTTGCATGCATCTGCCCATGTCTGTATCTGTGCCTCTGTGTGCAACATGTATCCCCCACACAATCAAAATGTAATAAGGATATTGACCTCTTGGGACTACGGAAGGACAGATGTCCTTCCGTAGTCCCAATTTTGATTAATTTTCCTTTCTCCTTCCTCCTGAGCAGCCTTCACCCCCACACCTCACCCTGCCAGAGCAGCATTCATTACAGCTTGAACTTTCCAGATGAACACATCTGTAGTCTCGGGTATTTTACTTCCCATCTCTTATTTCAAATGAACTGCATTGTTATACAATTAAGATTTGACCCTGACATTTAAGTTTAACGCTAAGTTCTAGTGTATGAACCAGTGTGGTGTTCACATAGAACAGGTATGAGAGGTCCAGGTAGTGGATTGGGAGACACAGCCTTTGACTTCAACAACAGAGGCTTGGCCTGGTGTTCTGTCTCGTAATTCAAATGAGAGTTTAGTTGACTAAACATAACCATAAAAACTTTCGTGCTTAAGTTGCTTCGATGAAATATTGTATGGAAATGACAGTTTCACATATGTTGCTAGAGAAAACTTTGCAGATATGTTCATTATGAAAATGATGTTGCTACGTAATACAGGCAGCATAACACTTCCTTTAAAATGTATTTAATTGCGTATGAATGTTATTATTCTGTCAATGGAGTCTGGTGGTTTTGAGGAGAGCATAGAATGGCTTAAGTTCCCCACGTGTTAAAACCTGGGCTGTCTGACGGCAAGGTCAAGTGGTGAAATTTTTTTAAATTTAGCAAACTGATATTGTTTTATGGTTTTTATTAGGTTATTAGTAGGGCTGCAACTGTCGATTATTTTTTCGATTAATCGATGAATCGGATAAAAAAACAAAAAACGCATTAATTTACATCAACTCAATACATACTTACATACATACTTGTTGTTTTAGTTAATAGTTGTGTAAAGGTAAGTAACCCAAAGAGCAGATACAGACCACACACACACACACACACACACACACACACACACACACACACACACACACACACACGTACACACACGTTCACTTGAAGCTTATTCATTAAATTATTACCATCATTGTAGTAAGTGCAAGTTAATTTCATTTATACACCACATTTAAACACAGCTTAAGATGACCAAGTGCTATAAAAGAACTTTAAAATGAAATTAAAAAGTACAACACACACAAATATATTTGTCACCAATAACTGATATGGGACAAAGCACAGAATATATATATGACAATAGATTGAAAAATGAATGGGCCAAAAAAGGTGAGTGAATAAAAACGTGTCTTTAGTCCTGCTTTACTACTGTTATTAACGAGCTAACGCTAGCTTGTCATGCTTGTCAAGCTGGATAACGAGTAAACACCACACCAGCACCAGAAGAGGGACGTTACGTTCCTCACTTCAAAACGGAACAAAAGTAGGATTGTGTAGTGACTTTACCCTGCTGTTGAACTCCCTCCTCATCTAGGACTCCAACATGTTTACGTTTTTAGGTGCTGAATCATCACCGTGGTGCGCCTGTGCCATGCCGTGTCGCTTTTGCTTATCTTGCAATTAACACGTTTTCGCTGCCCACACCTTGGATGACTTAGGTCGTACTGATTTCTCTGCCTCCGCCATGTGTTTCAGAACAACATTACGGGTCTCTCCGGTCTCTCTCCGTATTTCCTCTACCCCCGCTCTGCTCTTTTTTCTTTTCTTTCGCTCTGCGCTGCTCCGCACGGCACTCAACTCAATTGCTTTTATCTCCGCGACTGAGTGGCGTGTTGCGCGACACAAAGAATCGATAATGAAATTCGTTGCCAACTTTTTTAATAATCAAATTTTTATCGATTCGTTGTTGCAGCCCTAGTTATTAGGTACTAAAATGTTTAGCTACTGCCCAGTCCACAGCAGCACATTGCTTAGCTTTCGTGTGTAGGTTATACACTGACTATGGATAAGTACCTCATACAACCCCACTTCAAAAAAATCTGAACTATCCCTTTAAGTTTTCCAGAAGTGTGTAAAGACACAGCACATGATCCCTGATCAGATTACTTTAAGATTTCCATTTTAAAATGTAACACTGAGAGGTAGGGCTGCAGCTATCGATTATTTTAATAATCGAGTATTGTACCGATTATTCCATTGATTAATCGAGTAATCGGATAAGAAATACTTTTGTTTTATTGAAGAGCTGTAATATACAATAGTTTGGTTTAATTTTCGGAAAAAGCAACATTTTTATTGCCTACATTGCTTACAATGTCATCTCTTAAAAAAACAAACCTATTAAGTGCATTTAAGTGCCATATTACATTGTTTTTAAAGAAAACATTTTCTGAAATGCAATAACAACCTCAAACTAAGGCATACATTAAACATACATAAACATTACCTTAAGTTGTGCAACTCAACTTTCAGAACTATAAGTTTCAACCTGAGACTGATCTATATAGGCCTATATGTAAATATTCGTTATACTCAACCTATTTTTATTTATATATTTGATTACAATGCTACACAGCTCTGTTACACTTATGCTAGAAGATCGTTGAGCAGCTGTTTCTCCGTGAAGAGAGAGAGTGAGAGAGAGTGATGCGCAACAATCAGCCTTTTTTCCGAAGGGATAGTCAACAAATCGGCTCTTTAGATCAAATTGTGGTCACCACGTATTTTCTTGTCTTTGTTTTTGGTAGTTGTTGTGTTTGGTGTAGTTTCATCGTTGGGTCCGCTTCGTGGAATGGCTGATTAGGTTAGACTCAATGTTTTCTGTTGAGATGCTGAAGCATTGACGTCGTGCTATTATTGTGGTAAGCTAGTTTGATTTCGCAGTAGCCACACTGTACAGAGTTTTCGTTTTAACTACGTTTGAACTGATTCCAAACTTTGGACACTTTCTGTTATTTTCTCCAGTCTGTCTCTTCTCTTAGCCCCTCACTATTTACGCTCTTTCTCTTTGTAATCTGTGCTGTCAGTCTTCATGGTATGTGTCGCCAGCAGCGTCAGCCCGGTATGCGACAGTAATAATCATCCGTGCGGAAACACTGTGAGCGATACAACGTTGGTACCATTGGTTAAACGAAGCTTCGAGGCAAATCATTTTGCATCGAGGATTTTAAGTAATCGAATTATTCAAGTTACTCAAGGAATCGTTTCAGCCCTACTGAGAGGCATGTAGTTTAAGTTTTACATTTTATAAATGCATTTTGGTGAGTAAAACAATTATCAGATGAATAAATAGAAATAATCCCAGGACCATCAATTCAAACTTAATTTAATAGTTATTTTATAGTCCCTCTTTTGGACTTGTTAGAGGCCATTTTCTACAACCTCCATAACATACAGACGTATTAGTCAAAGCAGCCTCACTGATAAATGATCAATTCAGATTTTTAATTGGATCCACCTGACTGGAGGACAATACAACAACAGCAAGTTCTGTCTGCTTTGTCGGTGTCACATGTTCCTATGGTGAATGGTGCTCACAAGTGAAGTTTTTGGTGCACATTGCAAGTCTCATGGATGTCAATCGTACGTTGTGATAACAGATTTCTCTTGAATGTGTTCTCAGTGAAAATGCTGGGTATTTAGTTTCCAGATAAATCTTTTACCTAACATTGGGTTTCTTTGCTTTTCGCTTCCATAACAGCTCTTGAGCCATCCAGCTTCTGTAAGTCAATCCTGTTCAGGGTTGGGTATCGAAACCCGGTGCCAATACTAAACAACCGGTATCTACCGGACCGAATGACAGATTGGCAGATTTCTGTGCTTCATTTTGGTGCCGCTTAAATGCCTGCGGTGCTCTCTGGTGCTCGAAAACAAATGTTAGAAGCAATAGAAGCATCAATGCACATGACGCTAGTTAATACTACACTTGGCAGCAGGTAACGTTAGCCTACCGTTAGCTAGCAGCTAACTTAATCGGTTAAAATGCTGACAGCTAAACAATCTAATGTGTAGCCACATATTTCACTCAAAAGGATTCCAACATCAGGCGTGCAACAGTCTGCAGCTAAAGACACAGTGTAGCCTGCATACTGTAAGTATCTGTTCAGGCACTATTTAGGCACCAGAGCCATTTTAAAAGTATCATTTTAGCACCGGTATCAGAAAAAACCCAAACAATACCCAACCCTAATTCTGTTGTAGTTGATTGTTGCCCTGTTAGAAAGCCTAATAAGCATTTAGTGTGTTTGAAAAATGCCCTTTGACAGTGCTTAATGACTTGGGGCTATTTACACATGTGCATGTCAGCTTTAGCATGTGGGCTAATTTATCAACTGTTACACTGGCACTTCTATAGACTGCATTTAGCTATTATAATGCTAATGTTATGGATAGATTGGATTGGCATTTTATTTTGGTCAGCTCAAGCATCCCTATTAATGCCACACCAGACAGAAGCATTGCTGTAATTCAGTTTAAAGATAAATGAGGAAGATCCAAGCTGCCTCTCATTTATATGACAAGATTAAAGACGCAAAGCAGTCTCTTTCCCACTCTGAAGCAGGCTAAACTACTAAAGGTCTGTCTAAATAGTTCAGAAAGCATTTAGTGTGAAATACACATTTACTCCAGCAACAGAAGATTGTATTGTACCTGTCCTGCAGTACCTGAGGCATTGTGTGTTTGTTTGTACCTCTATCTTTGTGAGAAGTAATTTCAATTTTAGAAAGTGATGACATTTTGGCTGTTCCCTACGACAACAAATGGGATTTGAGGCATTAATGGGGCGTTTAGGTAAATTAGGATTGCATTGTCATAAATTTGGGGGAATAACAAAGAGACTTCAAAGTTTTTAAAATGGTCATAATCGCAGCAGCAGAGGCCGAGATATCCTGGCTTTTAGTCTCCTAGTTTAGGTCAACCTGAAATACCACTGTATCCTAAATTTTCCATGATGCCACCAGTAACATATTTTCGTTTTCATCTTTCCCTCCATGCCTGGTTAACTCCATGCCCCCAGTTTGTAACATAGGTTTTCCGAGCTTCCATTGCAGGTAGCCCAATCTGAGATAACCATCATCAATTTATGACGCATGACAAAGTTCCCTTTAGACCCACAGAGGAAATTATACAACTGCTTTAACAGGCTGAGTAGTACCGCCCATGATGAGTAAACTGACCTTTTCTGTGTAAAACCAGTGGAGTTCCCATTTAAAATTCAATCTAAGTTCAAAGGCCAATGAGAGTGATGTTAGGTCATAAGAAAACTGCAGTTTTATTGTATTAATATTCATATAATAAATGTTCTAGATAATAGAGTTCGACCGATTCATTGGTTTTGCCGATTAATCGGCACCGATAGTTGATTGGTGGAACTATCGTTATCGGCAAAAATCCATACCGATGGTTGCGTCCGTTGCTGGAGCGGCTGAGAAGCGCGCGCTGTCATTCATTACACAGTACGCGAGAGCTGAGAAGGGTCTGCTGGCATCATGCATTACAATAGCGGCCTCTAGAGGCGAAATAAAAACTATCACTGATGCCTCGTGTTGTTTATTTTCGACACGTGTTACTGCGTGCTGCACGGAGAGCACATGCTGTGCGGAGAAGGCTGACATCAGATGCGCGTTTAAAGCATCGACAGCAAAAAGGTATGTATACAGTACATATTAATTTGTTGAATAGATGTTGCATTAGTAGAGAAAGAACAGCACAACAGTATATTTGTTTGCTTTTGAGGCTGAGATAACGCTAAACATTAGTAGTAGGGTAACTTACCTCAAGCGGTTAAAACACTGACAAAAATAAACGCAAGTCCGACCCAAATGTCAGAATCAGAACCCTAAAGGCTCGTCCACGATCCCAAACGGCACCTCTGATTCATATTTAGATAATTTAATAACAGTTAAACGTAGAGACTTACTGATTGCTGCAGCTAAAAGCTCAGGAGTTAGCCGTCACGGGGGTGTCTTTGGTGTCTTTTTAGCCTTTACAGGTGATTTTCTATCCAGCCTGGAACTTGTGCCTTTTTTCGGGGTCGTTGAGCATTAAATCCAAACTGTTACATCCAAGATTTATCCACTTGATGTCCATAATTCATCACGTTTTCGGTCATTTCTGCCGCTAACTCCGTGCTACCCATAGACAGTAGGTGCTACCGACAAGGGGATCTCCCATGATGCCTTTGTTTATGTTTTCAACCAATGGGAAGGCAGGTCCGTCACACATGCCTTATATGGGCATCCAAGCGAGAACAAATATATATATATAGTATAAAGTGGAAAAGATAGATCCCTCCAGGTCAGAGATCGTCTGTTACCGTTCTAAACCGTTCTACAGAGAAGAATGGCGTCACTGTTTTGAGATTGTTTGTCCTTTATATGAATTATAATGCTCATTATGTTTATTTTTGCACTGGATGACTCCAAATATGTAGGAGAACTGTTTTAGACAACACACATGCTTGTGTAGCATTGCTGTGGGTGTAATATCAATAAATATGACATTATTATTTTGATTATTGGCAAAAGTGTCTGGACTTTTTTTGAAACAATGTATGTATTTTGTCAACTGTATAAGTTATAAATACTATCGGTCGATTAATCGGTTATCGGCAAATACGGCCCAACCTAGCTATTGGTATCGGTAAAATCCACTATCGGTCGACCTCTACTAGATAATACACACTGCACTTCACTGCAGATGAAGATTGTATGTGGTGAAAGCGTAAACTGAAAATGATCAGTTTATTGAACATTGCACAAAGTCCTCCTCCCATGAAGGCCGCCATGTTTACAGCATGTTCACATCAGCTCTTAATATAGAAGAGTAGCATTGCACCATCTTCTGCTGTACATGAAAGTCCCTGCAAAAAATCCCCTGCCCTATGCTGCGAGAAATGTAAGCTCAGCGATTCAAGTCTGGAAGGTCTCTGTTCAAACTTCACTGATAGGACAGATACGACATGATATGACAAAGAATAGTCTGAAATAATGACAAAACAAGTAAAGACCCCTAATTATGTCATAGTTAAATAAAAAAATGTAATTTAATTTGTTTAATTTAATTCAATTTCACTACAATGGTCATTATCATGATGATGTAATTTGTGGTAGTGCTTCTTAGGCCATAAGGTTTGGGAATATGGAATGCATTCTGCCAGTAAGGGTCCTTGCGTGTGTGTGTGTGTGTGTGTGTGTGTGTGTGCCTGCACACCGGAAATGTCAACATAATGAACTACAGTCTGATGATGACAAATTGGAGAGCAGAAACACACCCCTCTGCAAAATGAGATTACTGAAGGATTAGAGGTGATGTCACATCTAAAGAGTTAGTGCAGGTAATGAGGAACTCATTGTTGGTACTTCTCAGATACAGAGGAACATACAGTAAACATAACCATTGCTAGTATTACAAGAAATTATTCACAAATAGATTTATTTTCAAAAATGGGATATACTCATTTGGACTGATTTTATAAGTCAGTGTTAGGTAGTCATGTGATACAAATAAACAAATAAATAAATGTAAACAACAATACATACTGTATATACAATTAAATAGATACAGGGCTACACTTTCTACACTGAATTTAAACACTCTACACTCCTAGTTAAAGTAAAACAACCCTGACAAAATAGTTATGGTCCACACATACCTACATTTGAAGTTTGTCACATTGTCTCACTTACAGTAACTTTTTGCCGTTGATAACAAAATGTCCTGCTAAATCTGCAGTCTGTTACATTTTCTTCCCATAAATATATTCAACATTTCAGTCTGTGATAGTGCAGGAAATGTTCCCCACACACACTCAGCAATATTTTTGGCAGATAAGTCTCTAATCTGTTTATATTGTGTTCAGAAGAAATGAGAACAAAGTGTGTCTCAGTTTTCACTTCCTCACAGTCCAGCCAGGATTTTTTTTTGTGCTGTCCTGTTTCAATGGCCAGACTGTGGTCACTCACCCTCTATGCTCTCTCTCGCTCTCCCCCACCCTCTTCCTTCTACACCAGATCATGTAATGAATCACACAGGAACACAATCACTCTAAAACACACACCATAAATCTCTCTCTCTCTCTCTCTCTCTCTCTCTCTCTCTCTCTCTCTCTCTCTCTCTCTCTCTCTCTCTCTCTCTCTCTCTCTCTTTCTCTCCCTCTCAAACACGCACAGAGGTTTTTTGTTGAGCTGGAGCTGCACGAAGGCTTTTTCCACTCAACAATTGTCATTGCAGCCTCTGGGCTGCAGAGCTCCTTCTATACATCAAACACACTGCCAGGTTGGAGGAAGACATTTGTGTACAACAGCTGCTCGGTTGTTAAGCATGCAAGCACATGTCTGTATGCATTGTGTTTTTTTTCTATGTGCAAGTATGCAGATGTTACTATCTGCCTTACTTCTCCCATTTCTGCATAAGAAGGACAGCTGTCTGTCCAAGGGGCCTACATGAGTGTTGTTTTTCATGTGAATTAGAGCCCACTTATAGGAATGGTTTCATGATTGAGCAGAGAGAGAGAGGGAGAACAAGGGGACAGGGGCTAGTTAATCACTTGCTGATGTGGGACCTTGTGTAGGGAGCTGAATATAGTGGAGACTAATCTTTCACCCTAATACAGCTACTAGCTGTCTCCCAAGCCCCTGCAATGAAGACAGATGATAGTGAATGGCTATGATCAGTGGGAGCGGGAATTTATTTGCTAGTAGAAGAGAGTGAGAGAGAGAGTGTGCTCATGTGTGTGTTCAAGCTGTAGAGCAGTGATAGAGAGGATAGAGCCATGCTGTTTTCACAGGCCATTTCCCCCAGGCTTTCTGTGTGCACAGAGACACTGTAATGATAGAGACAACGATTCACATAGCTTAAAATATTCAAGGTAATAGATGGAGAAAACAATGAGTCTGTGATACTCTGAGGACTGCTGATAAAGTCACTTTACAATAAAGTTATTAAAAGTAAGCAACAGTTTGTTCTCCTAGGAGCACATCAACTCTAAAGGACAGATTAAAACTATGATAATCATTGTATTGCCAATCATACATTTAGTCATGCTAGCGGCGCGGCTCTAGGGATACCTGTCAGTCTGTAGGTCAGTCCAGACTGTGTATCTCAGTCTCATTGCCATCACATTTTATACAGACATGCATGGTCCCCTGAGGATTAAGCTTATCGACTTTAGTGATTCTCTGACTATTCCTCTATAGCGCCAAAAGCAAGTCAAAAGTGTCATTTAGTGAAATACCGGAGATGTATTTAATCAATTTGCACCAAATTTCATCGTTCCCAGAGGCTGAATCCTAATAACTTTGGTGATTCCCTGACTTTCCCTCTAGCGCCACCAGCAGGTTGACATTTTTGTTTCAGAGCATTTGGTGCAGGAATTTTTGGCTGGATCTCACTTCCCTTAAATTGCATCCACGGTTCCTCCACTTGCTTCCCTTCCTCGCATCTTAGTCCATCCCACCGAGGTAACATGGGAGAGACGGAGGAAATCATGCGAGGAGAGAGGAAACGAGGAAATGCGTTTTTTAGAGGGATGAAACGTCCTTTCCTCTGAAACGTCACGTGAATTTGTCAGCTTGCAGAGTTGGCAACTCTTTCAGCTGCACAGCTTCCGGGAAGGCTTCTCTCGTGTATCCTCGCTCTTAGCTCCTCAGAGATCCCTCCTCGATGCTCGTTCCTCAGGGCAGGAATAAGAGCTTTGAGACGGCCTTCACGAAGGAGGGCCAGAACAACTTCCGGTTCAACCGTGGAGCGAGGAGCTATCAAATTAGGGAAGTGAGATTCCGCCCATGTCACCCACTGGATGAATTATAATAACTTTGGTTATTCCCTCAAATCCTTCTCTAGTGCCATTGTCAGGTCAACATGTTGTGAGGTTTTGGACAACCTCACAAAGCTGCTAATATGGCTGTAGACTCTTAACCTTGTTTTTTCAGGATGACTTTGGCAACATTACACAATTGTCATCATTATCCACAGTCTTTCAAGTATCAACAGCCGCATGAAAAGCACAAAAGCTAAAAAATCTTCCTCGTTTCTTCATGTTGCTGTCGATTCATACACAACACAAGGCCACTGAGTAAAAAGTTAGTTCATGACTACATTGTCGATATGATTCATGCCCCTTGCTTGTGCAGCAACTAAGAACTTTATCTTTAAGTAACTTTCTCTGCATTATAACACAGTAGTCCTCCTTGCAAATGCAATGTAATGCACTTGAGGAATTATGAGTCTGATTGTAGCAGCGCTCTTAAGTTCTTTTATAAATGCAAACCAAGGCCTTTCACACAGGCCATCTGGGTACATGTGAGGTGCAGCTGATGCCACATTACCAGTCTTTCTCTCAATAACAAGGAATGTATTAAGTTAGTAATCAATATGTAGTAAAATCATTGTCCTTTTTATAGCTGGTTGACAGTAAAAACAGTAAAAGATAAATAAATAAAAACATACATTTCAAGAAAAAAAAGAAAATGAATGTTTCCATGTAATCCATGAAATAGGGAGAAATGCGTTTTTGGCTTCTGTGTTTGTTCCCATTTATTTTCCTCATGCTCTCTTTGTGTTTCAATAAGACAGTGAGAGATTATCAGCCTCCCCCTCCTCACTGGTGTTTAATTCCCCAGAGGAAAAACATGAATGACACAGAACAGGTTAGGTAGTTATGCAATAAATGGAATGTCGAATAGGGAGATGCCCTTTTCAAATACTCCCTCTGCTCTTCGCACCTGAGGGACATTTTAGAAGCCTGAATCTGCTGACTCATTAATGAAAGCAAGAGAATACTGCTTAGCACACACTCTATGGGATTCTGTGGCTACTCGTGCACACACACACACACACACACACGCACGCACGCACACACACACACACACACACACACACACACACACACACACACACACACACACACACACATTTTCTGCTAGCAAATCCCCCAGCTCTGTCTTCCCCAGCCTCAAATCAAATTGAGCCACCACCACAAAAAACAATGTGGCTTCCAGTTAGCCGTGGAAGTGGTGAACAATCATCAGATAACTGTGGCTGGAGAATCTGACACCTCGCTTTCATACAGACTCTCTCTGCTCCGGGAATACACACTGGGAGATGTACTGGAGACAAAGCGAGAACGGGAGGCTGGTAATGACAGAAACGCACAGATATAAATATACACACATTTGCTCATACATGCGGTGTATTATGTGTATGTATTATGTATGTATTATGTACAACTCAAAAACCCATGCACAGATAAGCACACATGAGTAAATGTCTGTGGAGACGCAGCTGCACACGCATCACCCCTTTTATCACCCCACCCCCCCAATAACACAGCTCACACATGCCAGCATGAGTGGATTTGAATAGTATTTTGGATAAGCTGCCCTGACTGATTGGTGTGGGTGTGTGGGTAGTAGTGGGCACAACATCTTTAAGACTTATTGTTTAGTGATGAGGTGGGCATGAAAACAAATCCCTGGGACGAGGAGTATACGCCTTTGTGCTTCATCCACATACATATATGTTTTCTATAGAAATATGACAGCAATGCTGTTATGTAATCAGCTGTGTATTGAAGCTTTCAGTCTTTAGCTGAATGCGAGGAAGCACTGTTCCTCACGCACTGGGCCTACACACTCTGACTCACCATCAGCCCCACACCGATTCTCCAGCATCATGGCTCTTGAAGATCATCAGTGCAAAACTTAAGTGGTGAGGCTTTGTCCTCTATTTTGTGACTTTTGAAAAATACTATTAAAGGAAGTTAATGGGGATGTTCACAGTAAATCCAATTAGAAAGGAGTAAAAAGAAAAGGATTGTAACATTGGTTATTTTCAGCTTTGCACCATAGTAACCACTCTGGTCTCTACAGAGAGGTGGGTCATAGCTGGTCTGAGTGGAAATGACACAAACAAATGCACTGAGCTGGGATGAATTATGGACGTTTAATGGAATTAGATTAACCCTTGTGTTGACTTTGGGTCACATTGACCCGTTTAAAAAAAAAATTTTATATCAGAAAATATGGGACGTAGAAATAAGCGCTGAAAATGTGTAGAAGAAAAATTTAAAAATTGAAAACGTTGGAAAAAGCAAAAACAAAAGGCGTCAAAAACATGTTTTGGGCATTTTCAGCCTTTATTTTGATAGGACAGCAGAAGACGAAAGGGGAGAGAGAGGGGGAATGACATGCAGCAAAGGGCCGCAGGTCGGAGTCGAACCCGGGCCCGCTGCATCGAGGAGTAAACCTCTATATATGGGTGCCCGCTCTACCAACTGAGCTATCCGGGCACCCCTCTGCCACAATTTTATACATGAGATAAGGTCTATCCGTATGCAGCACAATCACTGGGTCCGTCTAATTAAATGACAAAAATATGTTAATAAACCAATCAAAATGTAGCTGCTCTAAATGCACTAAATTAAAATGCACTTGATGCACTAAATTAAAATGAATCATTGTGAGGCAATAGCTGTGGCACTTTGAAGGTGATGTAAATGGATTTTGCTGCTTCATTATGTTAAAATCCTTTAATATAAGATGAGTTTTTATCGTAGCGATAAACAGTGAGAGTGGGGCGAGAGTGAGGTGAATATTTATCCTTGAGGAACAACTTTTATTACTGTACAACTTGTTCCAGCATGCTAAACATCTCCACCCACACAGTACTGGGTGGGGTACATGTGAACACACATACAATATGTACACATACACAAAGACACACATCCAAGCCCACATCACAAATTTTGAAATGTGATTTCTATTTCTCCATGGGACCTCTTTGTACCAGGCAAAATATCTTATTTTTTCATCCTCCTCGGCTCCTTATTATCTTCCTCCACTTCTTCCTGTATCTTTCCTACTGTTTTTTTTCCTCAGTTCGCAGTTTGTTGTTTTTTATTCTTTGCTTTACAAGCATTGCAAGTCTTCTCATGTCAAATGAATAACATCGGTGCTTCCGTGGATGACAGCAAACTGTATGTGTGGTGTGTACTATAGGTGCACTGAAATAATAAATTAGTTGTGTATTACATGTGTGACCAACTACATTTTCTTCTTTAAAATTACTTTGAAAAAGCAGTCTTACTATCACAAACTGAGTCGTCATGTGCAAAATAAATAATAAATTATACAAATGATTTTAGAAATAAGTCTTCCCTTCAACATTATTCTGTTTGAAATATAGTTATTTAAAGCTTCAAACGAGTTCTCTTTAAGGGAGAATAATTGGTGGAACAAGTATTTAGATATTTTACAATAAGTAAAAGTAGTGTACAATGTAAAAGTACTCCCTTACAAGGTGAAGGCCTGCTTCCAAAATTTAAAGTAAAGAGAGTAAAGAAAACCCTTTGATATATATATCATATAATGTATTAACCTATTATTGACACAATAATATGCAGCATACGCTGTAGTTGGTTGAAGTGCATTTTTTAACCACTTTATACTGTTTGATAGTTTAATTTGTAACAGTACTTTGTATTTTCTAATGATGATCATTATATGTTTGTAAAATGTAATCTTAATTTTAGCTTTCAGATAAATATAGTGCAGAAAAAAGTACAATGTTTCTATAGTGAAGTAGAAGTATAAAAGGTATAAAATGGAAATCTACTCAAGTAAAGGTCAAGTATCTCAAAATTGTACTTACGTAAAGGACTTGAGCAAATGCACTTAGTTACTGTCCACCACTAGAATAGATCCTTCATTATGCAATTTGACTGTACAGCTGTATTTGACAAAGAAAGAAAGAGAAGAGAAAAGCAGCTGAAGTGGCCCCTGTAGCATTAAATCAGGGTGGATGCAGAGTGGATGGCTAATGGGCGACCACTTTGATAGCTCCCAATCTATGGGTGTCTAGAAAAAGACTATCCGCTGGTGGTAGGTACATACTCAGAGAGCCTCACTTCCATTAAAGTAATAAGCGGGTAATCAGGATGGGGACACTGCTATCCCCCCTTGTGCCAGCCCTCACACAGACCTGTTGCTAGGAAACCCGACAGGGGGCCAGTGGAAGGACCATCAAAAACCAACAATCTTGATAATAAATTCCCTGTATCATGCAGGGCAAGGTGGGACTTTGAACTGTTCCATCACATTACGATGCAGACGTCGTAATGTGATGGAACAGTTGCAAGGCTTTCTCCTCCGTTAGGAAATAGGTTTTTTAGGGCAACGAGATGTTATTAAGTTCAGCATGTATATGTTTTACTTGATGCAATCTAAAATGTATCTATTTCAGTAAGCCAGGTTGAAGAAGCAAGGAAAATGGGAAGCAGCTATGAATAGGCTATGACTCATATCAGTGCTATTGTACATGAAGCCCAGTCTGTGTCCATCCCAGTAAGGATGGAGCAGCATGTTGGTAATTATGGAGAAGAGGGCAAAACATGGGTTAATTATCACACATAATGAGACAAGATGTGTCTGCCTCACACACTTTTCAATCCCTCCACCATTCTCCCTCCCTGTTTTCATTCCTCTTCCTCTCACTATACCTCTCTCCCAATCTGACCATTTACGTCCCTCTTGATTTGCCCTCTCTCTCTCAGACTCACACTAATTATTATACATTTGCTTTCCTAATTGCTGATTATGCTGTCTTTGTGAATCCCTCCCAGGGGTGTGGAGTGAAAAATCCTGCAGGCCTGGAAGGCGACTGCCTGTACTGGGGGTGAACAAGGGGGTGCAGAGCAGGACTAGGGAACGAGAGGAAGATAGAGAGCAGCAGGTGTGAGATCATAGAGGGTGCAATGAAGCGAAAGCAGAATAGTCTCCTGGAAAACAAATAGAGAAAGTGCTGTTTTCTTTAGGGTATGATTTACTTGATCGCCGGCAGCAACACAACACGAAGGTCGTGTGAAGTGTGTTATGTCAACTGGTTAAAAAGTGCATCTAGGGGAATCCTGTATGAGTCGCAATGAGGAACAGCAGGGTACTCGGCACATGTTGGGGCATGGTGGAGTTGACACACACACATTACATACACAAAATAACCCTAACTCAGACTGCACTGTCCGCGAGTCATACTGTAGCAGCCCCCTTATAGCTCCTCTCTGTGCATAATGTGCCGTACTCGGCAAGGATCATAGTCGTACACCCACTCAATGCCCCTGAAGAGTTCTCTGCAGCTGTCCACGACTTGGAGTGTTGCTACAGTGATCTTCATGCTGCAGCAGCCAGTTTTATATAATAATCCACGGATTATGTATTCTCTGGTAATGTAAAGCCACAAATGTAATGGATGACAAGCTATAACCAACATAAGTGGGTCTCTACATCCTTTTGCTGAAGTAATGGCTTTAATGGACAGTCTTTTTTTGTGAGTGTGGACATGAAGATTGCTTGAATTTTCTGAGTCTAAATCACTACTTCATTTTGGTTTCTGCTGTCAGGCCACATGCCATTTCTCCTCCTGCGTGCCTGTCCATGTGTAGGTAGGATCTGTATGGATGTGACACCGTAATGCTAAGGCTTTTTCTCTGCAGAGAGCACATTTCCGCTTTTTTTCCTTCTCATACTAATAGGGTGCTGTCAGAATTAGTGATACATATGCTGCTGACTATACTACCAGGACCGTCACCAGGATGTGCGCAGCCAGAAATGTGCTTTGTGTGGTGAATTTCATGTTCAAAATATTACCCACAATCCCTCACCTTTGACAATGCGTTTTATCTTACTGTCACTGTTGAATGCTGACAAAAGCCCCCAGGGTAGCAGCTATGCCTTTGAAATATTGCTCGAACGTGTGTGTGTGTGTGTGTGGGGTTTGCAGGCCTTGTGGATCATTGTAACTAGTGAAGCGTTCTCCTCATGCTGTAATATTCACTATGTCTGAGCATCTGAAATGATGTTCATTATCCACCCATAATTGAACATGTCACATACCTGTTGAACAAAATGGGCGGACTGCTGTCAAATGTGACAGGATGCAGCTGTACATGCGTGTTTGTGTACAGAGTTTTTGTGTGTGAGTGTACATGCCAAAAAGAGACGCTGTGTGTACACGTATCTAGCCTCTCATGACTAATCCAACAGTCACACTTGTCCACCTGGTCCTTCCTTTATTATTACTGCAGATGGCTCAGCATCTCATCTTGTTCCCTTGTCTGCTTCTCTTCTCACATGTCTGGCTCCCAGGAGGGAGGTAACATATTCACATCTAAATACCAACACATAGATAATGTATGAAATAATCCACAAATATGCCACCACCTATATGAAACAACCTAGAGGGGGTTTAGGAGAACAGGAGATAAAATAGAAGAGACAATTTCATTAATATTTTGTGTTCCTGTGAGGAGGTAACAGACTTTCAGAGTGTTAGCTCTGTTGCATCCTGACCTAAACAGAGATGACGACATGACGTTGTGACGATTAGAGCTTGATGAGCGCTACTTGTATTTGTGTGTTTTTCAGTGTGTATGTGCGCCTGCTCACGCCTTCCAGTAATGTTTGTTATCCGTTCTTTAATAGTGTTTTGCTGTTTCATCACCCCGTGGGAACTCACCTCTTTCTGTTCGGGAATCTTATGAGTTTATATGTTTATTTATTTTCAGAACGTCAGCCTGCTTCAAAGATATTGCAAAAGAAAAATCTACAGCGTTTTAGGGCCTCTCTTCTGTTGCTGCTGCAGAGATCTAACAGAAGACAGCGCTTAATAGGAAGCTTTAATCCACTGACTACATATATTACACTATAACTAAATGTGTTTGTATAATAAATGCTGGAATGTGCCAAAAAACAAAAACTGATTTTCAGCAGCCAAGGTGTATCACATAAGATGTGTACATGCAGTACACTTATGTAAATATGCTGGTGTGTGTAGGGAGAGCTGAACTGCTCTGTGGCCTTGTGTAAGACATCTACCCAGTGAGGTAACCCTCGGGAAGCTGATAGGCTCCACTGACTCTGATTACTTTGAGTCTGTGTGTGTTGTTGTGTGCATTTTGTGGGTAAAGTCAGATGAGGTAATGTCACACTCCATTATTCTCAGATAGTTCTCATAGGTGTGCGTGTGCATGCGTGCGTGCGTGCGTGTGTCCGTCCAAGGAGAGCCTGTCAGGATGGACTGGATGCCGGTGCTAACAGAGCATGGGGGCAGAGACTCCACACTGTTTAGATAACTGAAATGGAGGAAGGAGAAGATGGGAGAGGGGGAGTAAATTTAGGCCACATCTTTCTCTAAAGGTCCCTGTCACATCAGAGAAGCTCCAGTCTACCTGCCCCATAAAGGTAAACCTCATTATGAACTATCGTGTCTGGCTTTCAAAACCAAAAGTCAAGTCGTGTAAGAGAAAGCTCAACATTTGTCTACTTCTGCTACTTCTTAAACCTACTGTATATCAGATACTATTTGTTATGTGTACGTAAGAAACATTACAAAGAGGGAAGGGGGTTGAAATCCAGTGGAATCGCATGGGACAGGATCTCATAGGATGGGATGGGATAGGATAAAATCAAATTGGATAGGATAGGATAAGATTGAAGCAGATTCTGTTGGGCTGAATAGGATAGGATCACATCAGATAGGATTGTATTGGGTTGCATAGGATCGGATCAGGTAGCAGGACTGCATAGGATCGGATAGTTTTAGAAAGGATTGGATAGGAGTGATGCCAGAAACAAAGATAGCAGGTGTGCTTGTTTAGCTTTCACGCCAGTTCACACTTGCATGTGTGAGAGACTTTGAATGTACCAGCTTGTTTGGAACCGCACATAGACAGTCTAAATATGAGTCAGAGTAACTCTTCACACCTGGTTCAGTACGATAAATGCCCAAATTCTTCAGGAGTGATCCAGGACCTGTAATCATTACTAGTGAAGACACTAAAACAGATTATTAGACACCAGGGGTCCGTTTCAGACCCCTCAGTTTAACAAACTCTGAGTCTAACCCTGATCTCTGAGTTGATTTTGATTTTGAGTTTTCGGTTCCAGAACAGCTGATTTGATTTGGTTCAACTCGGAGTAGGTTCACTCAGAGTTAAGCGCGTGCACCACCACAATAAAAAGGCAGCATGAATGGAGCCATGATACTACGATTCACCATGGTAACAACCACAAACAAACTGGTCGGCGAAAATACTCAGGCGCACATACAGCGAGTTTGAACATATATTTAGTTAAAAAAAAGCAACACAGCGGCTGCTCGAAAATAGTGAAAATTGGTGTGGGAGAACATTGCTGCTCGAGTCAATGTGTAAGATATAGTGTATTAATTTCATATTTAATCATAAGTAACCTATAATATTACTGGTGAAAACTGGAATGGTAGTAGGCTACACCATTTCATTTAGGTGCAGTCCTGAGGGCGAACAAGTAAACTACTACTAATCCCATTCTGATGTTGCAGTTTGTGTCCAGGGAACTCTACACAAACGTTTAAAACACGTTTCAGAGCGAGGCACACTTTTCTGACAGCTCTGTACAGTGGCTTTATATGCTCCGCATCAACAATGTTGTAAAGAAAACTGCCGTTTGCAAAAAAACATGCGACACAAATAATGTGCTGGGATGTAGCATGTCGATGATGGGTGATGTTAGTGATATGAGGACGGATAAGGTTATGTAGGCTACATAACTGATAGACTGGGAAGAAAAATGATACCGCTCAAATAGGTAGTTATCTGGAAATTAAAATGCGTCGGGGCCTCAATATCATCTCCTGACGTATGTTTAACTCTCTGCGAAGTAATACAGCTTCTTCATCAACGGGATTGAAAGAAATGCCATGTTCGGAACAAAAACGTTTTATAGTCTGCCTAACATGGTTAATAAACCAACACTGTTTTTTTATTCATGCAGATAACAAACTGCGCTAAAATGCGCCTGATACAGACTGAATCAATGAATGAGGAAATGAAAGAGCGCTGTGTCAGAGGGGGGAGACTGAGAGAAACTTGAGGTTTATTGAAGAAAACCTGCTCCCGACCAGGTTAGGTCCACAGACTCAGTTACCATAGTAACTGACTCTGAGGTTAAGTTACCTGTCTTTCTGAAACGGGCTGGAGTTACCCCTCTCTCTCAGGTTTGATTAACCTCTCTTTCTGAAACGGACCCCTGCTATTCTAATAATCGACTCATGTTCGGTGATGATGTCGGTGCCTCTGTAGGGAAACTGGCTAAAGGGTGATGTCATGGGCTCAAAGCTAATCATGTCCAAGGCTCCACATTGGTGTCTGGGAGCCTGATTGGATTGGCGACAAGCACAATGGATGATGTCATCCATCTGACTTGGCATTGGCCCAATTGTGCCATGGGCACTGCCTGTGTGAATGATGAGCTGTGCTCATAGCAACACTGTTAGAGCTGATGCTTAGTGACAAAGAGAAAGCCCGACAGAGGAAATAAAGAAATGAGAATCACTTCAGCTGGAGAAGTAGCCTAGTTGCCCCGGGGCTGTTTTTTTGACCTGTTCTAGTTGGTTTTTAATCAAACACTCCTGCCTTTTGATAGTGCAAGCAGCCAGAACACTGTGCGCTTACAGGCCCTCACAGGCACTGGCCTGCTTTTAATGTCAGCTAACGCTCCAGCCAGAGAATAGTGTGTACGATTGGTGTTGAACAGAGTTGAACAGATAGACTACAAGACACTGTCGCTGTTAAAAACATAAACAAACACTCACTGTACACGGTTTGTCTGTAACACTGTCATTTGTCATGGGAAGTGTAGGATTGACTGAGTCTCACCTACCCCTCCTCTCTCCCGCTCTCTCACCACTCTGAGGTGACAGAGATGGAGACGAAGAGTTTCGGCAGAGAAAACCCATCTGTCACCCTGGCAACAGGAGGGGTGGGAGGGGTATTATCCAGCAGAGACATAGCACTGGCCTGTCAATCACGCTGCCTCCGGTTGCGAAGTGAGAGGATGGAGAAAGGATCAGTAAGAAGGTAAGGACAGACAGGAGGAAGAAGTGTTGGAGAAAAAATGTGAACATAAGAAAGATAAAACGCCGAGTCATAGAGGGATAAATGTTTACTCATTTATTGTCAGACCACTGTTAATTCAGATGAATGCACATGAAAAGTTGCATTACTCTGTTGCTTATGAGAACTCGTTCAGTCCCATGCAGTGTCCATGTTTGAGACGAAAATAGCTTCACTGGTCCTTTTGTAGTAATGTCTTCAAAAACTGGTCATAATTTTCTGGATAAATAGTGTTCAGATCAAAACTCACAGTTTTAGTAGTGCCTTTAGAAGTAAAAGCTTTTAAAGTTAATTGTGTGCATATCAAATGAAAATAGCTTATTTTGAGCCTTAAATGACTTACTTTACCACCACCCCCAATTTCAAGTTACGTAGACTAAAGGCCCCGATATTGGCACATCACGTATAGGTAGCGTATATGTCGTCCGAAATGCGCCAATATGAAAACTTTTTGATGGAACATATAATGCAAAAAGCTGTGTTTGGTGTGATTTAGACATGGTGTCATTAAATTTTGTTTGTCCAGCAGAGCATGGTCAGCAGTTGACTGATACTGTTACATACAGTACTTGTGTTTATTTAGCTTTTTTATTTATATTTTATTTTCTCAATGTTCATTTCTACAATTGGATACATTGTATGTATAATCATGTAAAATATTTTTTAATAAAGTTATTTGTTCAAGAAAGCAGCCTTCTAACTACCTTGCATAGTAAATTTAGAAAAGGTCAAATTTTCATAAAAAAAAAAAATTATATATTTAATTTGTTTCAGTCAGAAAAGATTATGATAAAGGTATGGGTCAAACCTGAGAGACAAAAAAGAAAGTAAGAATAGTACACAAGCAATGAAGTGTTATGAGGTGATTCAGTGTGCCGAAGAAAGAAGATGAAAGCCAGAGGCAATCAGTAATAGCCATTCAGTATGAATATAAAGAGTTCAGCACTCTAAATGCAATCTGTAGCCTTCTGGCCATCCTTTGAGTCTTCATGCTGAAAAGATTTAATTGCAAAGTGAGTGACAGGGGACAAAAAGAGGGAAGGCATCATTCACATACTTTATACTGAGATGAAAAGAGAAACTGCAGATACATGCGATCTATAATGGCTTACAGACTGCAGTTTGTCTTTTTTACAGACCTTTTAAAATGCAACAGCGACTGCATCATAACACCTACACGTTCTTAACGTCTATAGGACATTCATTGACCACGCAATAATCCTAATGATAATCCTTACTTATGAAACACTTCTCAAAGGCATTAAGAGCAGAATACACTGACTGGGCAAGAGTCATGGGAAGCAATGGAGGTAGTATAGCAACAAAGGTTGATTCTTTTCTTCATATCCATATGTACAATAGAAATCATACAAAGAAATCTTCTAATGGCAGTGCTAATTCTTTATCATTCATTTTTTGTCATATATCAGTGCTCTTAATTACTCTTGCACATGATTAAAGTTAATTAAATGTTATTACAACTGAAAAAGAAAACTACTGAAAGAAATTACTCTGAATAAACTCGTTTGATCTGAACCTGTGATATTTAGTAAAGAATGACCACCGAGACATGCAGTATGTACAGTGTGTGCTCTGAAGCTCTGGGAGATACATGATGTCAGGACCAAAGCCGTCAACATGGATTCCTGAAGCTTCACAGTGACCACAGAATGAACCAATCAGCCCCGTATCCTTTCTCTCCGTCTCAGTGTCATCATAAGACATGACACATGTCACAAACTGTCAGGCACAACCATGTCAAAGCAGCTCAAATAAAACACACCCATGCCCTGAAATCATTGTATGCACAAGCAAACAGAAAAGATTCACGAGGCTGCTGACAAACGAGAGTACACATTTTCTCCCCCTTAGCTGCTCAATATTGCAGCCGACGTGGATTTGGATCCGTGCCGTTTGCACGTCTGTGTCTGTGATGAGCACAGACATACAGTATACTGGAACATCAAATCATCCTTCTCTTGTCTGAGAACAACTGAGGAACATTGCAACCCTGAAGATTCCGCAACATGAATGAGTTTAATATACAAAAACGTCTTCTTTTTTTTATAGTATTTTGGCAGAACTTTATGTGTCTATGAGAACAAATCTGAAACCTTGTGTCCTTGAGCGGAGAGCACATTACCCTCTATGTGGCCATGTAATCCCCTGTACCCTGCTGATCCCAGAACCACAGGGAGAGTGGCAGAGGCCTGTAGCCCATCGAAGGAGCTCTGTCCTGGGCAGGCTAAACACAGACAGACCCCTTCACCCTGGGAGTCCCGCAGTAAACAGAAGGATTATGATCCCTGCTTGAAAGCTCAGCGTGTGATTGACGTCCAGGCGTACACTACACATGATAACGTCATTGACTACGTTTTCCTCTTTGACGGAATAGCAGGGGTAAGTGCTGTGTGGGAGGTTAAGCCTGTGAATACATGCATACCATCACAGTTTCCTCAGGTTGTTAATGACAGGTGACAACATGTGCAGGTAAGGAAAGAAAACGCAAGATGAGCTTTCTTTTACACCCCCTCAGACACACAGCTAGGGAAGGGTAAAGATTTGACACTCAATCACCACGTCTTCTAACAGTCATTTTAAAAAACAATTACAATCACTTTTCTTCTTCATCTACATCTGTGAATTCCTTGTGTTGCGTGTCCACACAGACATATTAAGTCACTTTAACTGCACTACCATTTAGACATTTATAATGTCACTGCTAGTTTATACCATAAACAAATAACAAACTCTTGAACAAACCATTTTCCACTCATCTAACTTTTAGAAAACACACATTTTCAACTAGAAAATCTACCCTCACCTATGACCCAGATATATGGTATCTCCCACCATCAGCACACCTGAGTATGATTGCTGTAGGCCCTATATGAAACAGCTCTGGTTCAGACCCAGGGACTGGACTGGAGAGGAGAGAGAGTTCAAAATAATGGTTAAAGGACAATTCCGGCGCAAAACGAACCTAGGGGTTAATAACAGATGTGTACCCACTCGATCGCTCTCTGGGACATGTTTTCATGCTAATCAAATGTGTTTGTAGCTTGAAACACCGAAGCATTGAGAACTTTGTAAGTGTACAGAAAGTAGTAGTCTTTCTAAATAGTTTAGAAAGACAGTTGTGTTCTTGTATACAGGCGGCCGCCGTCTTGGGTGCCACTGTCTTTCTAAACTATCTTTTTACAATGTTCTCAATGCTTCAGTTAACATTTAGGGACCCTCATTATGCTACCGTTGAAGTGTGGTGATATTTTGAGCCTTTTTAGTGGTATAAATAGCGATTTGTTTTTACTTTCAGTGTGCCCCGAATACTAGCGTTGTAAGCTAATCAGCGGTCCGCGCTAGCTTGTTTCAAGCTACAAACACATTCGATTAGCATGAAAACATGTCCCAGAGAGTGATCGAGTGGGTACACATCTGTTATTAACCCCTAGGTTCATTTTGCGCCGGAATTGTCCTTTAAGTAACAGTTTGTTGTAAAATAGAAATGACTTAAATGAATAAACTGAACTGATTAAACTAAACCAATGTAATGTTGTGTTTTATTCAACAGTGTTTTACTGAATGATATGTAGAAAAGTGTGACTGCAAATTAATTGTCTGGGTGCTTGGTGACCTGAGTAGGTTTACCATGTGTCATCCAAAAGTGACAGGGCCTTCGTCACAATTGTGCACAGCTAATGCATTGGCTTTTGAATTACCATCAATTTATCAACCTGTTGCACATGTTGATGGGAGGAAGGGCTAAAAAAACGGGAAATAAAAATTGACAATTTTCTGATGTTCTTTCTGTACAACAAACATGTGACAGCTGTCTTTGAGCTGTCACACATATAGACGGAGAGGCAACATGGACGGTTTCAAAGACCCACACAAAAAATAGGACACGATGCCCCAGAAATCAAATATAACCTAGATTTAGAAGACACCACTTGATGGCGAGAAAGTTTGGCATGTCAAGTTTTGATATTCAGAAACTAACTTTGCTTACCACCATTTTCTTGATATATATACAATTAAACACATGGCTGGTTCTGAGATTAAACGCTTGAGCTCTATAACACGTTCACTTCTAAATTAAGTTTCTAAATGGGGATGTCCGAACATTGTTCTCAGTTACTCTGTCTAAAGTTCCCCTTGTATGTCAGAATAATCTGTTAATAATGAGCTGTTTAAGGAAACAGCTGATGGTGCATTGATTACTGAATTAACTATTTGCTAAACCCCACCGTAGGCGTAGGACAGGAGTAATCGTAGGCATGGCAGGCCTGTCAAGCTTCAGATCTCTCCACATGCCGAAGTGGTGTGCATGGGGTTTTAGTAAAAGTTATACTCGATATACCAAATTTTGGAGGGTTGTGTCTTTTTTTGAGTCTTGTGTCACAAACTCCAGATCGGTCTGTCCTGACCTTCTTTGTCTTTGCCTAGAACACAGTATTCTGGCTCATGTTGTCGGCCTCTTAGGTCTCGTTATTGTGTCTGTTCAGTCCTGACTGCTTTCCAGATTTGCCTGCCAGAGGGGGGCCTACGGCTCGGAGTGTTAGACAGCCCTCCCTTTCCTCCTCAACTTCTACAAAAGAGAGCACTCTTGTTTTGCCACCTAGTTCTGTTTATCCCCCTCTTCTAAAAGGGGGGACGCGGGACGGGTGTCGTACAGACTGAGCCATTCGCCCGAGGAGACAGAGAGGCGCCTGCGGAAGAAGGACTGATTGGCTAGGTTGGCGGAATAGACTGGAATCTGGCACTAACAACACTTTAGCCTTCCTGCACTCTTCACAATTAGCAGTGGACCAACAAATGACAGACAGCAAAGTTCTCTCAACTCTAATAGAAGCAAAGCCTCCAGGAATCTGTCCTGTGAAGTCTTTGAGCTCCCTATTCATGCTTTTCAATGTAGCTATCTCTCTCCTGAATGCCTCTTCTCTTTTCTCTCTTTCCTCCCACTCATCCTTTGGAAACTAGCTGTCTGTTCGTTCTGTTGTGAACAGGGGAAGTTTTGCTGAACAGTCTCTACCAGAACATCCTCATGTTACATCACAGACCCTAGGCTTCCTTGAATGTTACAACTATTTTCTTCCACATATAGCATGATTGACAGGGGTCTAACAGTACAGCACAGCGTGTTTGGATTATTATATTGAATACCTAATTTATTTTAAGGAGAACTTATAGCCCAAGTGATTTATATTTGTAATGGATCCAAAAGCAATTTCATTTTGTTTTGGTACATTTTAATTGGCATATATAATGAGTAGACCCCTGGCAAAGTATGTTGGGCCCCTGCAGGAGAGCCAAGGAAACAGGGTTGTTAGAGAAAGACAGAGGGAGAGAGGTGGGGAGAGTGAACAGACAAACACTAAAGAGCAACTGGAAGTCAGAAGAAAAAAGAGAGAACCGGTCTGAAAAAGTAAATGTTTCAGTAAAAAGATTTTAAGGCTTTGGATCAGTCAGTACCCATTCAGGAGACACCTGCAAGTAACAACTTAAATTTCTGCAAGGTCACCTCACTGCTACCAGCTACCTTTGGTTGTTACATACTGTGTCTAACCTAAGCCTAACTGAAAGGAATTTGAGTATGTTTCTAAAACAGCTTTGTCATTGTGTTAATACAGTTGGAAAGCTGCAGTTTCTGTGAAGACTATATTTGTGAACGCAGTATTCTCACATATACTGGCTGATAGGGCTCAGTTTGATCTGTAACCGTCAAGTTTATTAACAACACTTCAGTGGGATGTTGTTCCCTCATGCCGGGAACAAGCAACAGCTTTTGATAAAGGCGCAATGTGGGTGTTGTATACTGCATGCAAATGATTTTTTTTCTTTTTTTTTTTTTTTTGGGGGGGGGAAGAGAGAGAAGGGGAAACAGCAAACAAACTTTGAGACAAGTGTTAAAGCTGCAACCAACATCCATCACTGATACTGTTGCAACACCTTCACTGTATAATTCGAGCCTGTGAGGGTAGAGTGGGGAGCAGGGGCGATGTGAAACATTTGAATGTGCCTCTGTCTGCTTCCTTTGCGAGTCCAAAAGCTCTTTGGAAACTATAAAAAAAAAAGCCCTTCTCACATGTGCCGGGGCAACACAGCGCTCTGTTGTGCAATCACTAGTTGAGGCTTCTGTTTAAGTGACTACACACAAATAAACACTCACACACACACAAGGGGAACTAACCTAAGAGACTGGTGAAGAGGCACAGTAAGTGAGTGAGACACTGGCAAACATCGTCCTAATCAAACTAACCTCAGCAGCTCAAACATACTTTTAAGTTTTCCACATGCTTCCTCATATGTTGGCGGAATCATTACTGTGTACTTATTCTCGTCTGTTAACACACACACACACACACACACACACACACACACACACACACACACACACACACACACATTGCTGGGAATAACGCTTCCATCTGGGGAAAAACGCATGGTCACCAGAAGCTTAGGCATTAAGACTTGGTTAAGTTATATTTTGTATCTTTTTTTGGCCTTTTGGAAATAATTTCTATAAATTATGATACATTGTTTGCACCAAGTTAGTGGCTAAGATCTGGGATATATAAAAAGTCCAACAGGGCAAGAAACACAAGTAGTTAGATGTTGATACAGGTACAAACCCCTCAGATAAATTGGTAGATAATTTAGCCGTACTTGTTTACAACCTCGTCGGATCATCTGATCTCTCATGTTTCTTGCAACCCTATTGCCAGACAAGATTGTGTGTGTGTGTGTGTGTGTGTGTGTGTGTGTGTTCAATCTCTGTCCTTTGCTGCAATGTCAGAGCCATCCTCTCCCTCATCCAGAGGGCCCAGCAGCAGGCATCAAAGCTCCAGGGACAGCAGCTCACACACAGCACCTCATGGCACGACAAGGACCTTTACCACTCTGCATCTCATCTGTTTAATTAGTTCTCTCTCTGTCCGCCGCTCCCTCTCTTTCTCTACAACACTTCCCTTCAAATTAATTACCCCCCTCCAATAACTTAACATCTCACCCTTGCAAAAAAAAACATGATGGCAGTATAGCAGCCAGAGTAACACCAGGCAATATCCAACTCCCTTAACCCATTATTCCAGCTTCTCGGTTTTGGACATTCCTTTAGTGTTGTTTAAATTAGGTGAATCATGGTAATAATTTACTAAGGTTTTAATGGAAATACAGCCTGGCTCTTAATGTCAGAGTCTCATTTCCATATTCAGAGTTGGCCTTTTCATTCAGGGGTCACGGTTTGGGTTTGCCTGGGGATTACAAGTGAAAAGAGAGCCGATTGTTTCTTGTAGTCTGCCCACAACTGTTTGGATAACCTATCTGGTCTGGAGCTTGTGTATAATGGGATGACTCATTAGCCAATCAAAGAACTATTTTAAATAATACATAAAAATTCTGCATATTAGGTGGTGAACACATTGTGTGCATTTTTCACAACCTTGACATACACCCCAATACATGTAATTGCGCTAGATGAACAGTACACAGAAATTATACTGTCTTTGATTTGTCTTTAAGTAGTACATAGTAGATAGTCAGCCAGGTGAAACAAGGATACAATCTAGTCCTGTGAATTGAGGGAGAGTGCCTGAAGCATCAGAGCGCTGGGACTTGTGAGAGAGAGAGAGAGAGAGAATATACCACTGCTTGTTGCCCACAGCAGCATCAAACCAGACACACAGTAAGCTACCGGAAATACATTCCCCTTCAAAACAAAAGCTACATAATGCTAATAATGCCAACTTCAGCACTGACTGAAATTACAAATAAGATGATGAAAATGTGTGTACATGAGAAACGGCAATGTTTTGGATGCCCTGCCCCAAAAGTATCAAGCTGACTGTGTATATTGTTTGCGTGGTGAGTTGATTAGCTTCGAATTTGTATTTGATTTGAAATTTGGTAAACACTAAAAAGTTAGTTTTAAAATTAAACTAAAATATAGTCTAAATAGTATGGTAAAAAAAAGTCAAAAACTATGCTGCTACGAACATGATGCATATTAGGCTACTTTATGTGACAATGTGTCAAAGTAATTTCATTTGTTAACTTGAATGTGATGACATGCAATGCACAGAAAGATGTTTTTGTTGTCACAAGGGTCCCAAAGCTATTTTTGCCCTAGGGCCCGTAAGTGAGTTGATCAGGCCCTCTTGGTATGTTCCTACCGCTCACAACAGAAATTGAAACCAGTTTGTCATTGAGTGTCTTACTTTGAAAATCGCAAGCGGAAGCCACGTTATTTTGCCTACTTGACCGGTGTGCGAGTAATTCCCTCTCCTGTCCTCCGTCTTATCACTTGTTCAGAGGACGTATGAATGTGCTGTGCTGTCCGCCGTGTCTCCGTGGCGCAGGACAAGACGGTCGCCACGCCTTCAGGGACGCGCTTTTTCACGGCGTCAGCTCTCCATCTGTGTCCGACTGTCAGCTGTTCACCGGTGGAAACCTGTCCAGAGCCAGGACATTTAACAAGCTATCGATAGACATTTCCCCCACTTACACCAATCAGACTGTACCTCTGGAGTGCGGCTCTAATTCTCCCACTGATGCCAGTTGAACGGGCTGTTTTGTAAACTCTTATTAATTTGGGAATATCTGGAACGGCAGTTTTATTGATTTGACATCGAATACAAGTCGGGTCAAAGATGGGGATCAAGGTGTAGTGCTGGTAAGTAGCGTATAAAAACAAGTTTACCCACATACTATCATATTAGCATATTAAGATTGCGCTCACGCCCACAGCTTGTGTGCGTGCCTGTGTGTGTTTATGTTTATGTGTTCGAATGCTTTAAGCCTTCCACGCATATACGTTCTATTTGCTGTGACAGGAACACTGTTTCGTCACAGTTTGAACTTTACTAGCAACAGTGATGGCATCATCATGCCGTACCGTGTTAGAACTGTAGCTGATGTATGCATCACTTTACTACAATGTAGGCATCATAATCGGTGGCGTGAGTCAGCGGTGTGCAGGTCTCTGTAAAGGGCGTGTGAGGGGATCCAGCTCGTTTTAGGAGCCGGACTCACTGCGTCTTCTGCCTCTGACACATTTACAGGAGAGAATATTGGCGGCAGGTGACATTGTCATAGTCGATGGATAGCATTGAAAACAAAGACAGTAGCCACTGATTAAGTCGGACAAATATCACATGTAGTGAACTGGTTAACTGGCTAAATGGCTTATCTTGTTTTGTGTAATTATTAACGTGGGAGTAAAGCCTCTGTGTAAACTCACTTTTGATTTGGCTCTCCTCATCAATTCTGTCTGTATATATGTAAATTATTATTATATATATATATATATATATTATATATATTATATATATATATATATATGTATATATTAAAAAAGTGTAGAGTCTTTGTTATTTTTTCTTAAGGACAGAATGAACAGGTGTGGCACTGTTGACATTTTTAGTCTTATTTCCTTGGAATGAAAAAAGAAAATCTGCATCATCCACTGAAGCATCCAAGAGATGGTAAGCAGCCTTTTTACCCAAAGGTGATGCAGCAGCGTGCACAGCTTATACCAATACAAACAAAAAGGATTTGTTATCTTTCTCTTGCAGCTTATACTGCAAGGTGCATGAAAGTAAGACCGGCTCTGTCAGAAACCAGTTAGGTGGGGAGAAATTCTAGCTGTTGATATTACCAGTTAAGGGACTTCTGCTCTAACACCCTCAGCTCTGGTCTCCTCCACCCCTCAGCCAGGCTGCACCTCCCAGCCCCACAGGAGTGAAGCACTGGAATGGGGCATCACATTTCGAGACTGTGCTCTTTCAGCGTGGAGCTCCAAGAGGCAGCAGCAGCTTCTCTAACGTCTGTCATAACACATGCCCTGCTTCGTCTTTATTTCGCCCACTCCCCCTGTTTAGGATGCAACCCTGGGAACTGTGTATTTGCTCACTCTCACCTTCACTGGCCGTGTATGTGCTTCTGTACGCCCAGAGGGGTGAAAAACAAACATTTTTTTGTTCTGTTTCGTGCTTGCTGAATGAGTTTCCTTTGTAAAATGACAAAATGCTGTGAATCCATCCTTTGATTCTCTTCAGTCTTGCATGAGATAATCCCTGAATTATGTTGATCCTGTACCCTCACCAGCACTGTTTTGACTTTGTCATCCAGTGATCAAGACCCCGTGCAGCTCTTTCTTCCATTTCTTTTTCAGTTGAGCTTGTCTGTGCTGTGTCCATGAAGCCTGCTGCTTGGCAATAGAATGGTTTTGAATTGAAATGACAGCTTGCTCTAACAACAGTACAGTAGATATGGGTTGTACACGACATGAGTCACCCGAAAAGGGGTCTGTCAGAAGTCGGTGGTAACAAGTCTGCAGGTACAGACACAGACTACAGCACATGTTCCCTCCAATTCAGGCCAAGTCTGCCGAGAATAACAGGTGTGCTGTTTAATGAGGGCATTGTTTGGTATAACGCAAGCTTGAGAGAGGCAAATTCCCAGAGAGTGAGGACAGAGTGTGTGTATTTGTGACGAGGGAGAGAGAGGGCAGTGTCTGCCTGGGGCAGGCAGACAGGGAGGTGTACACAGTAGCTGTTAGTCTGGTAGCAATGACAGCTTTATCACCACCACCAAGGTTTATGGTGGTGTGTGTGTTCTGAGGAATCATGGATCACACGCTATTCTACTCACAGACATGACAGAATTACACTTCTGCCTTGTGATGGAGCAGTCAAAACTGGGAATCCACTACAAAATCCTACTGGCAATTCTGTTACTTGTGCACAATGAATTCCAGTATATTAGGTGATTGTACACAGATGAGGCAATCAAACTTTTTTTTAATTAAATGTTTCTTTAATTAAATGATCAATCACTTGTTCACTCGAAATCCATCCCTCCACCCTGCTGTGTGAGATGGATGTGTGAATTATCAGTCTTTTGTCCTTTGTTTGTTATTGCTGAAGCCAAGTCAAGGTATTTTAGGGAAAGTACGTAACAATACGTAAGCACATTACAAATAGTTAAAAAAAAAAAAAAAAAAAAAAAAAAAGATTTGTAGAATGGAATCTCCTCTTTACATTTTCATTTCTATTCACAGATCATCTCAATTTTACTGCTAAATAGGGAAATTCCAAAAGTTACCGCTCTTTCTCCAGTGCTTCTGAATTTTTTATTTTCTTTGTTTTTACCTTACATAAACCGCTTGGGACAGAACACCGTGATGGCCTGTGTATCTGACAGGCCTTCCTTCGGATGTCCTCTGGTACAAGGCAACTTTGCCACTGACACAGGGATGATAAAAGTGATCTCGCTGACAGGCCGAGGCAAACAGGGTTCAAATGTGGAATCACTCTGTCACAGCCGGCTGCTATGTCACGACGAAGAGAGAGAGAAAGAGAGAGAGGGGAGGAACAGGGGATTTGGATCGAATAAAAGAGAGGAGAGGGGGTGTCATAGTGGGGACTCAACAGACATCTAATTACCTCCCAGTAGGGGCTTTGACTCCATGGAAACGAACGGCTCTCCAGAGCTGGTCTTAGCTGCCTCCACATGGCCAGCTATCGACAGTCTGTCTTTATGGTTTGGCTGGGTCAAAAAAGCAATGGAATGTGATTGGATCCCTGGTGTTTTCAATAAACCACAGGAGTAAGCTTATGGATTACTCCATCAGATATAGGCTCCAAGTAATGCCGTCTTCCCCTATCACGTGAACAGTATGTTTTAATTGATATTAGGCTGGAGCGCTTCTGCACACGCGATTAGATTTCTGATTGAAATAATTTTGTCAAAGTTCTTGTTTTTAGACAAAATTTAACATTTGAGTTAAGTTTTATTTCTTTTAGTAATTAAAAAAAAGTTGTATATTTTTGTAATTAAAGGTACGCTCTGGAGTTTTGGACCGGTAGTAGTGCTGCAATGCAGAGAAGCATTGCAATGTGGCAACAGAAGCAAAGAAGAAGAACGCTAGCTAGTAAACATGTACAATACAATGTAGCATTTAACATACTTTAAAAAATCAGATTGCAGATGATTTATGAGGAAGGAAATGCATTCAACACATGTTAGACCTCAAGGATACGTGCTTTGTTTTGGTGGGAGTTAATGTAAAGATTACTCCATTACATACGAGTACTGATACCAAATAATTTAGATTTTAGTACTGAAATTCATGTGTCAGCACGAGTATTACAACTGTTCAAATACCAAGCCCTATTTGGTAGTGATATTTATGTAAATGTAACAAAGGTTGGAATTGTTTCCAGGTGTATAAGTGGAGGATTGAAGTGGTGTTGAAAACACAACTGACTTTAGAAACCTAACCCCACTGGATACAGTAGGTCTGAACCATTAGTATCTATGTGATAATGACATGGTTCCATTTTTAAAAATAGGGTGATCATTTTAGCATTCAATGTGGTAAAATGCCTTTCTTGATATTGATAGTGCCATCATGCCCACTGGGCAGCCCCCAGTGGGCAGTCCCCTGATGATCTGTTAACACCCCACTGCTGTGGTAGCACACTGTTGCTGTAACTCATCACAAATTTAAACAGGAAAGTGTGAATGCGTCATGAAAATCTTTCATACTATGTGCAGACTGATCTCATGAAATGGCGTATGTATGACACGCCAATTCGTATGCCATTATTGCTGTGTTATCAAGACCATACATGCTTTTTAGCGTGTTTATCAAGGCCGTTTGGCCTCCATTGACTTACATTACCTTGCGATTGCATGTGAATTGACGCCGTAGGGAGTAGTATGAAAGGGCGAATCGCAGCGCAGGGAGGTAAAACACAGGACTTTCACCCAGGAGAGCGGGGTTTGTGTCCCGCGTGTGGCGTTTCCTAAAGCCAACCCCATTGTTGTTTTCCTAAACCCAACCGTCGCTTTCTTCTTTTCCTAAACCCAACCTGGTTTTCTTTTCCTAATCCCAACCGTTTGTCCGTTTCTTGTTTTCCTAAAACCCGCGTGTACCGTAGTCTCGCGATAACACGTAACCTTGCGATAACACGTAGCCTCGTGATAACACGCCACATGGCTTTAGAAAGTGCCACGTGGTGTGTATGTTTATGCTGTGACGTTGCAGACTGCCGTCCGCTGTATACAGCGTACACGCGGATAGCTCATAATGCGTACAGATAACACGCCACTTGGCTTAAGAAAGTTGGCGTGTATGTTTATGCGAAGTCATGATGCCATGTTGGTATGTGAATGAACTATGTTCTAGCTTAGCTCAAGAGTCTTTATGTCAAAAGGAGTGTTATTTCACAAAGTATTATGGACACAAAAATTAGATGTATAGATTTGAAATCAACACATAACTACTTGTGGATTAATGAAGCATGTATTCTGATCCGTCTGTCTCTAATCATACCAAAATACACGAGGCATGAGTTATGAACAGACCAGACCATGCAATCTCCCAACACTAATTAGTACGCTTTGACATCATACATCAGCAGTGACACAACGCATGACCTCTGCCAGTGCTGTTTGTAATGAGCAGATAGACGTACTTAAACAGGAAAAGAGACAGTCATGATGAAATTAGCAACATCTAGTTATTAGATTTGCATCTGTTACCGTCTCGCTCATTAGTTTGCGGCGGTTATTGTGCAGGTTTGATTGAGAGTAATACAATGCGGAGTGGGTGTCTGGATGAACAGTCTAATTTAAAAAAAAAAAGTGCTTAAAGGACTATTAAGGTAGCTGCACATAGGCATTGTTTCATTCATCCTTTTTTTCTGGATGCTCTCAATTACTCCACTCTGTTTCCACTTCCTATATTCTTCCATTCACTTGGTGAGCTGGTAATTCCTAAGTGGCACTTGAGGCAAAATTATGCCTGTTGAGGACAGAGACAAAATCACTCTTGTCGGATTCCCCCTAAAAGAGCATTGCATCAGGGGTGGTTGTAAATTGAGTTATTATGAATAATACATGACTGTTTTTGAAAGCATTATGACCATTGTGAATGACAGATTTAGGGTGCTCGAGGCTCAGATATGTACTACGTGCTCACAAAGAGCCAATCTGTGCTCAGCTTTAATTATCTCTAAGTAACATGATAGATTGCCCAGACCATCACATGTCACAGGCCTTCAATTCATTTTAGTGCACCATTTCCATCCGAACAAGGGAAATAGAGTCAGTGGATAATAGTGCTCAACCCTTAGAGTTGGTCTCAAAAGCACAGACCTTTTCTGCGTGTGATGGTTTTGTGTAATGCTGATTCTCCATTTAAATACAAGGTAATCGTTTGACTATCACACTGAAAGTGTGCAGGTTCTCTCATGCAACATAGTCTTTGCATCTTGCTTTATCTCACTCTGTTTTTCTCTGTTCTTGTAGAACAGTTTGACAGATGGTTGTATTCACAGTGAAGGAATGACTTCACTTGGACTTAGGGCGTTTTCACACATACCTCATTTGGTCCGGACTTTCGGACTTTTCAGTTTGATCCGAACCAAAATTAGAGGTGTGAAACCTCCCCCGGACCACGGTCCGGATCAAAAGACCAAATTTTGGTCCGATAAAAAGAGGTGGTCTCGGTCCGGACCAGACTGAACCATGGTCTGGTTCGTTTACAGTGTGAAAGCATTTTTTGGATGGTTCGGACTTTCGGACCAAATACAAGAAGCTCTGGCAGGCTCTCCTTGTGTTACAAGACCGGGGAATAGCTCCTTTAAGGAATAGCTCGGTGCTTAGTGTGTAGGCTACATGAGAGAATGAGAGTGACGGTGAATGCGCTCAGAGCAGACAGCTGTCGGCTATCAGAGCAGAGAATACATCAGCAGTTTATTTGTTAAGTGGTAGTAAATGTACAGTGTAGGTTTCCGTTTGTCTCTGAATAAATTCTCCAAAAAGTTCCAGTGTCTTGCTTCTCAACATCACAACAAAACAAAAAGAGCCGCGGCAGTAGGGGAGAGCAGCAGTCAGCTGAAAAAACTCCGACACAGAGAGAGGAGACGAGAGGACGGGGAAGCCTGTCTACAAACCAATCAATTATAAGTATCTGGAGACGCAGCTCACCTATGTGATGACAACAGGACGTAGTTTTGTCACGTATAGATCTTTAGTGCGCTTGCATAACTGCAGTGTGAAACCAAAACTTACCGGATCAAATGTATACAATGTAACAAAAACATGAACCTTGGTCCGGACCTTGGTTCGGACTTTCATGTGTGAAAACGCCCTTAGATACACTCTCTCAGCCCTTTTGCAAGCACATGCACATGAGTGCAAGCACACGCACAAAACAGAAACACATACATGCACACAACTGTGTCCAAACCCGCTCAGGAATGAGGATGGCTACACATGTGCACAGGGTGTGTTTGCGGAGGAGAATTCCCAGTGAGCTTTACATCGGGATTGATGGAGCTGCTGGGTGTGGAACAGGTGCCAGGATGTCAGTGTGACCCCGCTCAGACACTTCAGGGAAATTCCAATAAATGGATTTGGGAAGTGTGTCCTTGTTGAGCTCTGAGTGGGATTCCCAACTTCTGTCAGGCTCGTACCATAGAGATAGGCCAGGGAATGGGTGGGGAGCTGGAATGCCTCGACGGTAACTCAATCCTGTGTTTGGCTGCTGTGTGGGTGCAAGTGTGCATGCATGTGTTTCAACACACAATGAACTCATTTGTTTTCAACTCCACTCCTCCCCAAACACACACACACACACACACACACACACACACACACACACTATTAACTATTAACTAACAATAGTGCACTGGTTTGATTTTGTTGCAACGCGTGTGCGGTGACATATGTGTGGAATTTTGCGCTCTCTCTGTTGTCAGCGGTGCCAGGCAGTCACTGTGCAGCTCAGCAGCCAGATTGGCTCGGCCCCTGCACCTCGACATTCAGTCTGGACGCCAATACACTTTTGGGCTCCTGTTGAGACTGGGGATGATGGTAGGGGCAGAGGGCCAAAAAGCCTCCCATGCCAGCAGCTCCCACTGGGAGAGAAGGCTGCTGCAAGGCCATCTGTACAGGCGTCCTGACTGGGCTCGTTGGAAAGTAGGGCGTGGAGAGGGAGATAAAGGAGGAGGGGAGGAATGGAGAGGACACGTGGAAGGGAAAGGGAAGTTAGAGGCTGGATGACAAAGAGTATGTGTTTACTTTCTTTCAAGCCCCTGCCATCATGAGAATACTCCATTATTTCTTTAGACGCATCATTTTCAGCTTTCAAAGAACACAGTGGAAAATTTAGGCCAGAGCTGCAATACTCTAAGGCACACAAAACAGTGTCAGGAACAAAAATACGCGAGGATCTGCTTTTTTAGAGCTCAGTCCCGAAATAGATGAAGTGTTGAAACTGTAATGTGTTAAAGAAGCAACCATGTGGACCCTAAATTAGAAAGGAAGTGTTAGAGTATGTAAATTAGTTGGTGAGGATGGAGCTGGGGAGTGATATGATGGAGTCGGCAAAGGAAAAGAAAAGTTGAGTTTAGTAAATCTAGCAGGAGGCAAATTTAACATTCATAGTGCTTAGAGTGCTTAGTCTGCACCCTACCCTGGGGGGGGGGGGGGATATCACCCTCTCACCCCCCTCCACAGCCCACCTCTCTCTTCTATCTTTGCCATCTTATTCCTATTCTCATCCCCGAGCAAGGTAGGAGATGCAGTTTTTACCTCAGCCTCTGTACCTCCCTCTAACTGTGATCTCTGAAGCCAGGAAGCAACAACAGTAAATAAAATGTTGCTGCAATACCCATGCCGGATATTTGCTGTGATGATATGCTGCTCCTCTAAGAATAGCATTGCATCAAGTCTTGGTTTCACTCATGCTTTGTGGTGTTTTTCAGTATCAGTATGTGTGCCATATCCTTTCAGTATAAAAAAAATGTATTCAGTCAAGTAGATATAGGCATTCCTCACTCAGGAACATGAAAAACTACAAAATATAGCAATAAAATTGAACGATTTTATGGTTTGACATTTCTTAGGAACCAATAGAACAATAGATCTTTATATCCCACAACATACCTGATCAATCTTCAATCAAGCCCATTATCAGTTTGCTGGTGAATGAATAGATTTAATTGGCCTTTGTGTATCATATGATATGAAAACAACTTTGTAAGCACACTTGTCTGGGACTTATTTAAGCTTGAAGAAGAATGCTACTGGGCAAAGATAAAATAAATGATGTCTATGTGTTGGTACAATAAGTCAATAACATTTTGGACATAAGTTTCTACACCATCAGTATTTCAAACTTACTTATCAGAAATATAGCTTGTTCTTGTCAAAATTGTATTTTTTTGCATCCTGATGAAAGAACCTATACTATTTTTGCTAATATAAAAAAAAGCATGTGGGGCTGGGATATATACCTGTAGGCAAGTATCTTGTCCTTTCATTTGGGGTGAGGATGAATAGACATCACCATCAGTGCCAATGAGTCAAAGTCAACCGTGACGGCCTTAATGGATCTTTTAAAGTCTTTTTTCTTTAAAAATGTCCATAACATTATTATTATTATTATTATTATTATTATTATTATTATTATTATTACTACTATTATTATTACTTTCACATTCATGCTTTTATTTTCCTTTTGTTTTTATTTGTTTTTCCTTATCCTCTTCCTCGGCATAAGGGCTTTGTTGTGGGTGGGATGGGGTTAACGGAAAGATGTCTTGTTATAATTGACATTGTAATATTGCATTGAATTTTGTGCATTCTATCTTGTCTGAAACAATAAAAATACTTGTTAAAAAAAAAAAAATGTCCATAACTACAGACAAAGCCTATATGTAGCCTTGAAACTGAGTCGAGCAGCAGAGCATTATTAAAACGACCCCAAAGTGACTATGGATCCATCTGCCCCCACCAAGAAACCTTAACTCTTCACCTTTGACCCCTGACTCTTTAATGATAAGAGGTCAGACAGTGGTTTGATTTTTCCTGAATGAGCCTCTTCAGTCTTAAAGGAGAGCCTTCTCTAATGCCGATTGACCTCATCCATTCACTTCTTAGTGGCAGATCAGATTTGTCAGCAGCCAACACACACACACACACACACACACACACACACACACAAGGGTAGGTGTGAGTAATACCATTTATGTGGTAAAACAGGTTATACAGACAGCAATACAGAAATGGCTACTTAACACAGTCGTGGAGCTGTTTGGCAACTACAAGCTGCTTGGTCGTGTCAGGAATGCCATTGTTTCATCAACACACACCACACGTACACACACACACACACACACACACACACACACACACACACACACAGCTAGACAGTCAAGGGTGCTGATAAAGATTGTGTCTCCAGACAGTGGCATTTTGTTAATCATGATAGAACAAAGCAAGCGGATCCCCTGATGTCAACGATAACAGTCTGACAGAATCAAAAGACAAAATACACACACATGCGCGCGCACACACACACACACACACGTACACGTACACACACACACACACACACACACACACACACACACACACACACACACAAGCTGCAAGGACCCCAAACAATGACACTCCTCCAGCTGTCTAGACAGAGTGCAGGGCTGCCGTTGGCTTGCTGCTGGAGATCCCAGGGGGGATTAGAACACACACCACTACACTCACCTGTTCTTAGCCGCTTGTTTCTCAATGTGTATCATGCAGTGTTAATGCAATGTGACAGGCAAAGAGGGAGCTGGGTGTATCATGAGCTACGGAAACATGTTACATAGAGTACAGCTGTGGATGACTTCTTGGTCACATTGTAGGAACAAATGTGGTGTAAGCAACATAGTTGTAAAGCAATATAACATAGTAACCATGACTTTGTTTTTGGTCGGTCACAAGACTGCGTCAATATGTTAACTATGACTCTTCTCTACTTGTGCTACTGTTACACTATGTTTTAGCATGTCACGGATAAATGTTTCTTTTTGTGTGACATTTTAGGCCTTTATTCAATAGACAGCTTAAACATGAAAGGGGGTGGAGGGGGAATGACATGCAGCAAAGGGCTGCAGGTTGGAATTGAAGGGTACACCACCAATTAAGCATTGCCCTCCTATAACATCGGACTCATGATGGACAGTACCAACCTGCGATATTGTCTTTTTTATTCTTGACCCTTGTCAAAACCTGCTTCCTACATTTCCCTTAAAATGCTTACAATGCAACTTGACCGCTGACAGTTCGATCAAAGGTTTGGGTTTGTTATGCTAGTTGACCTGTAAACAGAGTTTGATGTGTAACATTGGCATAGTTCCCCTTTAAAGCAACTGACTTGAAGTTGAAATGAAGGGAAATTCAACGTGCCATTTTCCTGTAATTGTCACTTTTGACCAAAGTGGCCGCAGTTCAGCAAAAGTTAAACAGTCTGGCTTTACAGCAACTTGATATGATGAGCACTTAAAGATACATCAGTGCAGTTTTCCTCCTCTTTGTGAAACCGTCAAAGGCTTTACTACTTCAAACTCTTGACACTTTTTGATTGTAAACCTAACTCTAAAATCTGTTTCACATCAGTTTTATTGGCACAGTGCGAACAAGGCGTGTCATACACAGACACTGATGACTGATCTATCATAACATGTACACATCTGTAGAGGAATTATCTGATTGACCTCTACTCACATGTTGCAGACTGGGAGGAATCGAGTGACGGAGACACAGAGCTGTGATGAAATCATGAATCAGCCGGAGAAATGCTGGAGGGGAGAGCCGAGGAGGAAGTAATTGGAAGAAATAAGGAGAGTGAAGATTATCACAAACGATAGAGGAAATAATTGACAGTTTCGGCACGTAGAATAAAACTCTGTCACTCCCATGCATGTGTGTGTGTGTGTGTGTGTGATGACTCACAAATAATCTCCTGGATTTTGTCACACACGCTCCTAGAGCTGAGACTTTGTCTTCCTGTCATTCCTATCACAGAGCAAGTTCCTTCCAGGCATTATAATGCTTTCCTACTGCATCTGTGGTGTTACAGAGGCTTCGTGTATCAGGCCGTGTCTGCTCTTTGGCTGCATGTTGTAATCCAATCTAGAGGAGGTCGCTGGAAGGAGACCCCCGGCTTTCCCCTTTTGGAACATAATCTAGACATTGATTATAGGAGGAAAACCACTCAAATGTTGGATTAAGGACATTGTAGACCAGCATTTTAAATTATGGTAGTAATATATTTCAACTGTGATTCCGTGGTAATGTCTCACCCTGCAAAAAAGACTTCAGGGCTGTGAGAGACACACAGCTATAGGTTATTTTTCTCTGCTGTGTGAGTTTTCCCTATTAAGTACATATGTATATATATAACTTCAATATTCAGATTAAAAAAGTTCCATCAGATGTCCTGAGTGTTATCTGCTCGTTTAAAGACGTATTTGTTCCTCTCACAGGCTGTTGTCAGTGTCAATGTTTCCTCTAACGGAGGAGCCATTATTATAGCTCTGAGGAGCAGACTAGAAGATGTCAGCCCTCTTTAACCACAAACACATATTATAAGAGATATGAAGTAGGAAGGAAGGCTGTAAAACCGCCCCACAGAATGACTCCCCTTCCCCCAGCGTTTAGTGTGCCTGTCTGTGTGCATTCGTGTCTGTGTGTACAAGTGCATGAATAAGTGCTGTAGTGTGTACAGGGAGAACAAAGGAAAGCTGAACTCCTCACACAGGGAACTCGAGACTTGAGCTGCGCTTCTGCACACCAGTATGCGCTTGACCTTTCACCCCAGGGACACCATTTTATCGGTGGCTGATAGGCGAGGGAGGACCTGAAGGTCACTATAGGATGAATTGATTGCAGCAAACCTGGACCATTCCTAGGTGTTCTACAGTGATTTAGAATGATGGCTGATGCGGCCAAATCATGTATTTTTTCTTTGAACTGTTTCTGCTCTGAAATTGGGTTTCTGGTGTGTGTTAAAGTTTATTGAGGTAGTTTTAGTAAAGCTATGCCTTATCTGACAATATCATGGGGGGAAGGCTTATTTGTCTACCTCTCTTCTGCTTTAATACAACTTCTGTTAGCATTAGCCCAAGCTGTTGTCGGAACTACAAAGAGCAGGAAGAATATGGCGTGTTTACATCTAAAATAACTTCCTGCATGTTGCTCAAGGTCTGTGGGTTAGCAGCTCTTTGACTCCTGCAGGGAGGGGCTTTGTGTCCCTGAACTTGCCTGAAGGCACCCAGAGACTGCAGTCGTCTTCAGCGATGATGAGTGACTCATGTAGATGTAGTCACCAGGTTCGGTCAGTGGGAGCAGGAGCACAGGAGAGTCTGTTTTTATTCAAATTTATTTGAACATAAGGAAACAAAACAGTGCTGGAAGTACATCATTGAATTATTTTCTTTTATTTCTTATTTAAACTTGTTAATAAAGGAGAGGTCTCTATAATAATGATAATAATAATAATAATAGAATCTGTTGCATGTAGATGACATTAAGGTGATGATGAGTGATGATGATAATTGCACCCTGAGGTTTATAATGCTTCCTGTGTCCGTAGTATCTCTACTCTAGCGTACAGTGCGGTAAGTGCTTCTTTCCACTACAGCTGCAGTGTTGGTCCATTGAGGGAAAGAACATGTTGCATTTTTAAAACGTGTAACCCAAAGCTTTCTTGAGGGGAAAGACATGCAGGGCAGAGATGGAGGCCACACAATCGTTTTTAGGCTGCAACAGTCTCCACGGTGACTGAGTGACCCACATTTCCATTTTCTCCTCTGTCTTGCTGATGTGGGAGACGGGGGCAGCTGTTGGGGTGTATTCTGTATCCCCTGACGAGGGCAGCGGGTCATCAGTTGGATGGAATGAGATGTGTTGCTGGGCAGCATGACGGTAAACATGATGATACACTAGGAGGCTTAGCAGATCTATTGCAGTGAGAGTGTTAAGGAAAGACGGATTACAACATTAATTTAATTTCCTCTCACCAAATCGCACTACTGTACCAATAATGCACTTTAGTTTCCATTTCATAAAACCCAATCACTCTTCCTCTTTTGTCTACATCCTGCTGACAGTATTTTTCTCTGTCTATTTGCGTTTTAGACAGGAATGCCCCAGACTGTGTGCTCAGGCACCATGTTCACCACCCCCAGTGGCTTCAGCCCCCATCTGGCCTGTGCTGAGCCGGAGGAGGAAGAGGAGGCCCCACAGGAGGGCCCGGGGCCTGGTGCTTGCCTGGCCGACGGGCCCCCGATCACCTCCGCCTCCCTTGACACCCTGATCCATAACCTGGTGCCCACTGCTGATTACTACCCAGAGGTAAGCAGAAATTTACTACAGTCCACTGCTTATTTGAAACTCCATCAGAAGGTCCATTTCAGTTTATAGTGGTACGGACAGTACTGTCAATTACATGATTACCCCCATGACTCTGTTTAAAGTGCTACTCTTCCTTTAATTACAGAAATCTGCAGTGTTCTTTATTGATGTAGTGGCAGTGTCTTAGCGAATGTCTCTTTTTGTTCTTTGACAGAAAGCCTATGTGTTTACCTTCTTGCTGAGCGCTCGTCTGTTCATCCCTCCTCCGGAGCTGCTTTCCAGGCTGTGTGAGCTGTGCATCAAACAGCAGCAGCTGGATCAGAGCCCACTTGATACGGTCAGCACTGCACCACACACAAATACATAACTCCTTTATGAGCTCGCACAAGCTAATGAACAGAAACACAGGCAGGCACAGCACAAGCATTCAGGCATACTTGTGTTCTGCATGTAAGCAACCACTGCCACCACTTTTTTTTTTGCCAGATTGCTGACTTTTTTATTGTGTTTTCTTTTGCACATCACTAAACCTCTTTCACTTTTACAACAACAGGCAAAAGTGCGCAAGTTTGGTCCCAAGATCCTGCAGCTGCTGACAGAGTGGACAGAGACATTCCCGTCTGACTTCAGGGACGAGAAGATGGTCGGACACTTTAAAGACATCATCCACAGGATAGCTCCGTGTGATGAGGTACACTAATTACATGGAACTGCAGCCATATGATAGCAGTCCGGTCATCTTCACTAAAGACAGGAATTCTTTTCTGAAATGATGCTTAATCTTCTTTATAAAGGATAAAATAACAAAATGCTACTCATGAAGTTATCAGTTTCTTCAGGGTTATCATTTGTGATGTGCTGTAAGACTCCTGCTTTTGATCCATAGTGTAGTTGTTGCCATTATAGCCTTCATAAGCTGTACTGTAGCTGCAGTGAGAAATGTTCTTCGGGGAAAGAAATTCAATTATCATCACTACCACTGTGGCATGGTGATGGAAGGTGTCAGAGTGTCAGCGTTGGGTGAGTATACACAGCGCTGTGTTACACAATCTTACATTACAGGAGAGGAGAGAGGAAGGAAGGATGTTAGAGGAGTGGCTCTATCTGTAGCCTCGAGGGGGAAATAGAGAGAGGGAGATGGATGGAGAAAATGGGTGGATGGGATACAGGGGCGCAGAGGAGGAGGAGGAGGAGGAGGAGGGTGATGGAGTCAGAGTAGAAGACCAGGAATAATGGAGGGAGGTGAAGAGAGGACAGAAAGAGGGGAAGGGCAGGTGATGATGAATGTGCTGCTTTTTACAGTACAGCTTGCTGTCTACACTATGGGTGTGTGTGCATACATGTGGGAGCTGTGGCTCTGGGTCATTTGTGAGACAGACTGACCCAACGGCCTCAGTGACCACTCATCTGGAGGGAGGGGCACAGAAACACACATTCCTGGACACAACACACACAGCACAAAACCTCCAAAACACATTTTGAGTCAACCGACTATTAAATGTTAAAATGCATCGCTGTTGTGCTAAGAATAAAGATGCTTTTAAATCTTAATGTTTTGGAGATTAACCAGTCCCACAGTGATACATGAGATACACGAATGAGGTACCAATTTACACATATAAAGAATTCATAGAGTGCCAGAAATGTTGTCATTATTTACAAATCAGTAATCAGATGTTACACATGGCAACTTTACATGATGATACAGAGTAACAGACATAGAATTAACAAAGATAACTAGCAAACTTAAACATTTAGCTGTATATAGCTGTTATAAACAGTCAAGAGCTGGACAACAAAATATACATTAATACTGTTCAGTAGTGATGGGAGAAGTACTGTACTATGTAAAAGTATAAATACCACAGTGCAATTTGAATCTGTTACAAATGAAAGTCCTGCATTTAAATAGTAGTTTCAAAAGTAAAAGTATCCACTATATATAATGGTCCCTTTCAGAGTGTTATGCTAATATTTGTTATGTTACTGGATTATTATTACAGATTTCTTAAAGTGTAAGCAGCATCGTGGCCGGGTTGGCTCAGTGGTAGAGCAGGCACACATATACTGTGAGGTTTATGCCTCGACGCAGAGGTCCAGGGTTCGAGTCCAACCTGTGACGATTTCCTGCATTTCTTCCTCCTCTCTATCCCCTTTCTCACCTAGCTGTTCTATCAATAAAAGGCAGAAAAGCCCCAAAAAAACAATCTTAAAAAAGTGTAAGCAGCAATGTTATTGTTGTTATTTATCAAGGTTTGAACTACTTTATATACTGGAAGGCACTTTAGTTTATATGAAATCATCAAATTTTAGAGGCTGATAATAATGTTTTGTATAAAATCTTAATCCGCTACAATGTAACTATAGCTGTTGGATAAATAGAGTGAAGTAAAAAGTACAATATTTCCCTCTGAACTTTAGTGGAGTAGAAGTATAAAGTAGCATTTAATAGAAAACCCCAAGTTAAGTACCTCAAAATTGTACTTAAGTACAGTACTTAACTATAGGTACTTAATTACTTTCCACCACTGCAGGTCAGATTGTTAATACATACTGTATGTACAGGGCTGTGGTACAGGTTGCATGGCAGTGCAAAGGATACTAGAATAAATACTGGATAAAAAGTTATTCTGTTTACAGAAGTGGGTTAATGTAATTGTGGGTAGACACAGTATGTGCAGTACGATATGTATGTGTAGTACGATGCTTTAGGCTGTGAACCTCCTCTACACTGACATGAAGGATGACATTAGCATTACTACTAATACTTATTAATGACTATTAATAACTGTATGCTTAATAACTTATTGTAAATGTATTTGTTCTAAAATAAAGCGTAAGCATGTTTTATATATGTGCTCACAACCTGGCAAGTTATTTTGATTTATGCCTATTGCTGATCTATGAATCATTAATAAATTATTCATTACATTCGTTGACAGCTCCACTCCTCTCTTCTCCTCTCCTCTCCTCTCCTCTCCTCTCCTCTCCTCTCCTCTCCTCTCCTCTCCTCTCCTCTCCTCTCCTCAGGCTTACTGGAAAACCCTGAACCAGGTGTTGCAGAAGCTCAGCCAGCGACTGGCCCTGATAGGCCAGGGGGAAGAGAGGAGAGGAGAGGTATCCCTCAACGCCTCCTCCATTTCTGACAAGCTGGTGGCCTTCAAAACCAAGCCTCCGCCCATCCAGAAGGACATGCTCTCCATCTGCAACGACCCGTACACACTGGCACAGCAGCTCACCCACGTGGAGCTGGTGAGGAGAGGGGGAGGGAAGTGTGGGTTAGATAAAGGTCAGGGAAAGGGATGATAACAAGGATGGATGATGAGGAGTGGAAAGGATGTTTGATGGGTGGAGAGAAGGAGCTAAGGATGGTGAAGCATGGGTGGGGACATAGTCCAAGTTAAGGACATGGAAGTCAAGAAACACATCAAACGAAGAGATGGAGTAGATGGAAAGAGAAATGAGGGGGATAAAAAATGATTCTGAAAGAACAAAGGAAAGAAGGTGGGAGTTATAATAGCAAACTAAAATTGGCAGAATCACTTTGTGATCTTGTAGCACTTGAAGCTTGCTGTAGTGTATAACCTTGATTATTACTTGTCAGCACTAACTGGTCTCCACCCAGTATAATAAAAAAGAACAAAGGGAATAATGCAATGCAACATACATGAACAAAGAATCTCTGCAGTGTCCCTCACATTGCATGCATGGTGCCTTCAGTCTATTCATGTGTGTCTTGATGTGGGCACGTGTATCTGAGGGGGGGTTGTGTGTGTATGTGTGTGCCTGAGTAAGCTTGTACCCTTGTCTGAGCGGTGACATCACCCCAGAAGTCAGTGATGTGCCTGGGGCTTCAAACAAAGGGGATAAAACTGCTGTGGATATATGTGACCTGACAGCTTCACACTCTGGAATGCACACACACACAAAAGGAGAGAGAAAGAGAGAGACAGAAAGACAGGCATGTACAGTGCACACATACAGAACTATTTCTATTGTAGGTTTTAGCAACATGCAAATTCTGATTCAAAAGAACTAGATGCCATTGTGCTTTCTGTCACTGTGTAGTGTGTGTGTGTGTGTGTGTGTGTGTGTGTGTGTTTGTTTGTGTGTGTGTGTGTGTGTGTGTGTGTGTTGTGTGTGTTATGTGTGTTGTGTGTGTCATGCGTCTAGTCTAATGAGTCATTTTGATTTGCACATGCATGTGACTGCACAGTTGTCTTTTAATAGAAGTGAATATTGTCTCAAGTGTCACTTTGAGGAAACAGGATTCCAATGAGTCACGTCAATGAGTCATTACTTCCTCTTAATGATTGCCTTCCATTACTGAAATGAAAGAATAATTAATGGTTCTACCCCCATCTGTGCCTGTGTGTGTTTTCCAGGAACATTTGAGACATATTGGGCCGGAGGAGTTTGTCCAAGCCTTTGTTCAGAAAGACCCGCTAGATGGAACCCAGGTAAACTTTTATTTTGAGCCTTAATAAATCAAAATTTTTTACCTGTGTCAGTATTCTTTTCATGTACTAGAGATCATCTTGCAATTAGATCACACCAGCTTTGGATGCCAAATCGGGCCAGGGCCAAATGGGGGGGGGGCACATTGCTCGGACCACACCCATTTTCGAACTCTGCCTTTATTTCGACCTCAACTACACCTGTAAAGTTTTGTGACTTCATCTCGCATAGTTGCGACGCTACCGCAATGACAATACCTGACCGCAGACATAAACTGCCTCTGTGGTAGTTCCCCAGTTTTTCATATTTTCAGTTTTATTTTGCTAGGGAATCCTGCATAGGAGGCAGAATAGCTGTCACACTAAAAAAACATATCTGACATAAAAAGCCTTGTATATTGTGTTGTTGAGGTCTAATGTCTGATCTGAATTATCTACTTAAGGGGCCATATAAATGTCAGCAGGCCACTGAGGTCACATACAGCACAGCAATGTAATACCACAAACTGTAGCAAGCACACTCAATTGCTTCATCTTTCCTATCTGTTTAACTGTTGCTGCTTTCACTCTCCGTTGTTCACTGGGGTTTTTCTCCGTATTCCGTCGCCGTCTCTTTTACTCATCTTCTCTCCGTTTGTCCTTCCCCTATGGGTTTTTTTCTCGTGTTCTGCATTGATCGTGTTCCGCTCGTTCTTTGACATTTACGCTCACAAAGGGGGCTCATTTTGTAGATAATTAAGCTAATTAGGATCAGCAAAATTCCCTATGGTAGCGCTTCCTATACTGACTTGCTCTTGTGTGCGTGTTTGTGTCATCTGCAGCCATGCTTCAGTGACCAGAAGAAGAAAACCTCCAACCTGGAGGCTTATGTCAGGTGGTTCAACAGACTGTGTTACCTGGTGGCTACTGAGATCTGCATGGTGAGTGGCAAATGTTGGTATACCCGGTACTCATATATGCTGACATTAGACTCTAGAAGCAAAGAAACGTCACACAAAATATACTCATTATGCCAAGAGAAGAGTATGAAAAAGAAACAATTACTCTGTTCACAAACTAGGACAACTACTGACGGAAAGCAGTTTAATCATGACATAGACATGAAAATGAACAAGAGTAGATATATAGAAGATTTTCCCTATTTTTATACATAGTTTATATTCTGTTGTGCCTGTTGAGTGGAGATTTATTTCTGAAACATACTGTATTTTTTCATGTTTAAAATAATAATTTCTCTAATAACTTGATATTTTAGTACAGTATTTCATTCTTATAAACAAATAGAGGGGCAGTAGATCGAGACAGTTTAGTTGTTACAGAGCGCCACTGCCCCCTAATGGTTTCTTTGTGATACTACACTGTTACTGGCATGGATAGTTAAATGTTTGTGCTAGTAGCTGTAAAAGAGATAACATTTACTAGAAAAATTAAGTGAATATGAAACAAAGAAACCCCTCTTTCTTTGCAGCCGGCGAAGAAGAAGCAAAGGGCCCAGGTGATTGAGTTCTTCATCGATGTTGCAAGGGAGTGTTTCAACATCGGAAACTTCAACTCCCTTATGGCCATCATCTGTGAGTCTAATTTTGCGATATCTGAGAGTATTATCACTGAGAATTTTCCTGCACGACTTGGTATTGATAGTTGAAATCCATTTCCTCCCGTAGCCGGTATGAACATGAGTCCTGTGTCACGTCTGAAGAAGACTTGGGGTAAAGCCAAGACTGCCAAGTTCTTCATTCTTGAGGTAAACACAATGCAACCATTCACTGACTGAGAGTTACAAGACAGGTAATAACTTGAGCTTGACAGTGTGTTGCTTGTTGCCATTTGCTTTGACAGCATCAGATGGATCCTACAGGAAACTTTTACAACTACAGGACAGCTCTGAGGGGGGCCGCGCATCGCTCTCGGACTGCCAACAGCAACAGAGAACGGGTAGGGCTCAGCGGCACGGCGCTGACTTCACTATGAAAGCATGCTGGCATCGATTCAATCATGTATTTTCATCTTCACATCAATATTTCCTTCATCTTGGGTGCCCGGATAGCTCAGTTGGTAGAGCGGGTCCCCATATATAGAGGTTTACTCCTTGACGCAGCGGGCCCGGGTTTAACTCCGACCTGCGGCCCTTTGCTGCATGTCATTTCCCCCTCTCTCTCCCCTTTCATGTCTTCAGCTGTCCTGTCAAAATAAAAGCTGAAAATGCCCCAAAAAATTATCTTTAAAAAAAATATTTCCTTTTGCGCTTTTCATAGTACTCAAAGACACTTTACAATAAAACACCACATTAAGCACATTAAAAGCAAAACAATCAAACCAGCAACTAACAGTAGATGAAATGTGATATTATTATTATTACTGTCTGTTTTCTCTCTTCAGATTGTGATTCCCTTCTTCAGTCTGCTGATCAAAGACATTTACTTCCTGAATGAAGGATGTGCCAATCGGCTGCCCAACGGCCACGTCAACTTTGAGGTGAGACAGTCAACGTTTCTTCTGACGCTGCCTCAATTCAGCCACCCTAAAAATATTCACTCAGTGCAATTTTTACTTCTTAGAAATTTGTGGAGTTGGCACGGCAGGTCGGGGAGTTCATGACATGGAAACAGGTGGAGTGTCCATTCGAGGAGGATCGGGCCATCCTACACTACCTCCACACTGCTCCCATCTTCAGCGAGGACGGTGAGAACCTGATTAATCTTCTCTGCACATGTTGGTCCAAGTACTTCCACCATAGTTTGTGATAGTTTTCTTGACTTATTTCCCAACTATTTTTGTTCTCATTCTTCCCCAGGACTTTACCTTGCATCCTATGAGAGTGAGAGTCCAGAGAATCAGGTAGAGAAGGACAGATGGAAAGCACTCAGGTAAGAATAATAACACTTCAAATGAGAGATGCTATTATCTTGACACACCGTCCTTCATTAACCTTTTCTCCCATCAGGTCCAACGTTCTGGGAAAGACATGAGGCACTGACGGCAGCTGACCCTCCCACCAGCGAGGGAGCGTGTGTTCTCATTGCACTAAAATGAACTGTGAAGGAACCTAGCTGGTACTTAGGTGTTTTTCTATGAAGAAATGCTGGTGGGGGGGAGGGGGGACACGATGAACAGGATTCATCAAGAAGAGTGGGAAGAAAATTAAAAAGAACAATTCACAAATAAGTGAATTGAAAAAGTTAAGCTTTGGACACTGGAGCAAAATGCCTTTGCAGCATGTTAACTATCAGTGATGAGGTACAGTATGTTGGAGAGGGATCCGGCCTTTCCTCCTTCCTTCCCTCCATGTGTGTTTACTCTGTGAAGATATGTTTACTACTATAGAGAGTACAGTTACAGGGAAAACCACTTTATAAAATGAAATTCCTACTGATGTTGTTTTTGTATGTGTTCCCATTTTCTCTCTCTCTCTCTCTCTCTCTCTCTCTCTCTCTCTCTCTCTCTTCCCCTTTGGTCCAAAAGCCTTGTCCAAGTATTTAATTTGGCTTTTTTTCCTTTACTTGTAATGTACTGTAAGAAACTTACAATGATGTGAAGGGCGCTGGCTAGCCCATATCAGCTGTCTAATTTTATAGGTCTACTGAAGGGATGGCAACTGTGTGTACCTTGGAAGACAGACGAGGACATGCCTTGAGTATTTTACCAGTTTATCTCACGTGTACTTTTATGTGTGCGAATGTGCTTGTGATCCAGATGTTCATGCATTCATGTCTGTTCAGATCGTCACTGTCTTGTTTTGCATGAGAATGACTGAAGAAGCCAGTTTCTTGGTCATCTCTTCTTGTATTTTAATTTATTGTATCTTATCTTGGGTGGGGAAATATGAACTGTTTAAAAAGTGTTTTCTACTTTTAAATGTATTGTGCCAGTAATGCGAGACAACTACAGTATAGCTTAACAGTCACGATGGGAGATAGGCCAGGTGTTGATTGTGTACAGGTGACATTTACCCTTCATCTTTCTGCTCTTCAGGAAGTTTTTTCTGACTGACGTTCAGTTGTCTGATATATTTATGGAGATTCTGTGCTGACAGATGTATAGTTTTTATTGTAACTTTCCTTTACTGAATATGAAGTCCAATAGCATGCTCTGACAGGTGTTTTTAAAGGGGCATTAAGTGTATCCACCTTGTAAAGATTACTACAAAGGACAATGGTTAATTAAATGATTTTGTCCGTATATGAAGTAAAGAGGGAATTTTGTGCCATACGATTCACTGGTTGTTATGACAATTCAGGTTCCTCTGACTTAAAATGTGTTTATCGTTTTGTGGGATTGTCACTGAACTTTGTTTTTGGCAGTTTTGTTGTGATTCGGGAGCCATTTTTTGAAATGGTGGGTGGGGGGAGTAGAGGAGGGTTATGGGGAACTATGTAATTATAAGCTTTTTAAAAACAGTCTTAATACGTTTGCTATAATTGATTGATGTCAGTGTTTTCTCTTTAGAAGCACCTTTCCCTCTCAATAACAAACCGACTTTAATTCTGCTTCCTCATTTGTCATCAATAAACTCGCTTTCCCTGTAACACGTTCGCCAGATAAGTTAAGACTGTAGAGAGCCAGAGATGTGAAGTCAAACCTGCCATTCAAGGTGAACACCTGTTTTAATAAAACATTGCCTGCCATTGTGCCATGTGTTTTCAATGACAATCACAATACATTACATCAGTCCTGCTCTTTTTAATGGGGTCATTACACTGCCAAGAACATCTTTGAATTATTTTTTCCCACTTACATTGTTGCATCATCCAAGGAGTGGAGTGCATTCAGTGCTTTTCATGGTTACTGAAGCCAAGCAGACACCATTTTGGTTCCAACATCACTGCAACATTTGTGACTGGTTGCAAAAAATCCTTTAATAAAAGTAAACCATGCTTAGTTGATTGCCTTCTGTTCATTTTGTTTATGACAATACTTGGTTTGATTGATTTCCATTTTTCTGCCCGTTCAAGCTTCATGCCTTGAACAAAACATTGAAACTGAATTGCATTGAATCCACACAATCAGGCTTTTCAAAAATAATGAACGAGCCCTGACATTTTATTGATGAAAAACCACTTTGTCATTTGCATTTAGACATTTTCTAAATGTTTGATGAGGAACAAAAATGCATTAAAGTCCATGCCTTGCAAGATTTCTGCAATTCAGACATAAGTCAAAGCTGAGTGACAAAAGCCAAATTAATTAGGCAATCAGCAGTCAATTGCAGCCCCATTTTAAACACTATCTTCAAAGGCCTTTCTTTACTATATCAGTACCAGGCAAAAGTTTGGACACACTTTCATTCATTGAGTGGGAAAGCATGTCCAAACTTTGGACTGGTACTGTATGTATTATTGATCAGTTAATTGTTTTGTCTGAAACATGTCGCAAAATAGTGGAAGCTGCACATCACAATTTCTCTTTTAAATTGCTTGTTTTGATCAACCAACAGTCCAAAATCCAAAGATATTGAATTAAAAAGGTTATTAAACAGAAAAGCAACAGCCTACATCTGCACATTTGAGAGACTGGAACTATAATGTTTGTCATTATGCTTTATAAAAGGACTTTAACAAGTAACAGATTATCTAACTTGTAATCTAAAGCTGTGAATTTATGCAAATAATTGAATGTTCATTTTGACATACCAGCAATTTTAGAAAGGTAGCCCACGCCTAATTTTATTTGTGGGAGGAAATCTCAGGCATATTCCACATGAGATTGTGAATGTGGTGAAGCATACAACGCACGCTTATCAATGAAAACAACATGTTTATTTTAAGGGTGAGTGCATTTTAGTCTTTGAGTTCCTCTCCAGCTGAGCCAAATGTTATCTGAGCAAGTTTGGTGTAGGTTTCAAAGTGCCTGGAGCTCAGGTAAGTGCCGAAGAAAACCTGAAGCACCAGTACAGCCCTCATTCTCCTCAGGATCGGCCTGGAGAGGTCCGCCCAGTACCGGAGCAGATTGCCCTTCTCTGGCATCGGTGCTGTGCTGTACCTGGTTGCAAGCCCAACATTCACAGGTAAGGCCAGGAGGATGGGGTACACCCCCCCACCGACCACACCAACAAGTGCACCTCGCATCAGGGCACAGGTGGGACAGTTGAGGTCACCAGACAGGAGGGGGCCGGACACTGCTGCGTTGTACAGGGCAAATGTTGTGAGGAAGGGCAGCACGGCCATCGGCAGGCTGGAAGCGATGGGCGCCTGTGTGACATTCAGAGCTCTGCGATACAAGCTGTTGGATATCAATCCTGCAAGGCCACCATTTCCCCCCAGATACATGGGTCCATAGATGAAGATTTTCTGATCAATGTCAGGCAGTCTCTCGAAATTATTCGCCAGCATTTCGGCAATCACAGCTCTTGAGAGCCCATTTCCAGAGACGCCGTCCTTCTGGGTATTCTCCGACATTTTCAGAATGAATGTTCAAACGAAACCGTCCGCTGTTCTGTAGCTAGAGGCTCTTGCTTTACAATTAGAATAACTCAGTTATCGCATTGGTAAGGTGGTCCTCGGGATGGAGACAGGGCGCAGACATGTTTACCCACAATTCTAAGCGCACAGTGTTTGGGTTTTGTAACCCTGCGTTAAGCCTCCCAGGCATAGCCCCGAAGGTGTTTACCATAGGCAGTAAAATAAATGGACAAAGTGACGCCGTTGTTTTCAACGGAGACCAGTGAAGTACTGTATATTAGAAGCACTTTTCCGGTGAGGGCTGAGCGTTACTGTTGTGTTTACTCCCGGAGGGTTAAGAATTGTCCATACAGTAGATTCTTCATTTATTTAAAAAAAAAACTAGTAAGTGCAAACATCTGTCTGGATGTCAGTGTGTAGGGGATAACACACAGTAGGCTACACTATAATATAAAAGGAAAACTTCAAATTCAAGGCATGGATGACAAAATAAAAACCTAAAACGATGCATTTGACATCATCCAATAATGATCTGTTTCATATGCCTCAGGTTTGTCTCAGATTTCTGATTCTGATTCTGATTCTGATTTTTTTCTCCAGTGTAAAGTCAGAAGCCTTTCTTAATATTCCAGTTGTATGGATATTCTTTTTTCCCAGAACACACAATAATATTATTAGCAGCAGCAGCAGCAGCAGCATAGTTGTACTCTTAGTGTGAGCAGAGATCATCTAAATACCTGCTGAAGTAGTAAAAAAAACATTTAAAAACAGCAATAAAAAAATATGAGTAACCTCATTTTATTTAACGAGAAGAGAAGAGGGAATGGGAAATATATGTGTTACAGGGGTATACTAAACATTTTTACAGGTGAGCTTGTGACACACAAATAATGTGGGGATTTTTCCAAAAGTAATTTTCCTCTAATTGGGAACGTTCTGCTGCCAACCAACAGATACCTTTAGGATTGCCTGTGCATTTATTTATTTTAAAAACAAAATGTTTTGTTATGTTTTGGTCAGTAATATTGAAACCCAAAATTGAGGAGCTTCAAGTAATACGAGAAAAGTAAAACTTTCTCAAAACGTTCATGTACAAGTAGGCCTATTCTATTTTGTTAAGAAGTTTTGTATACAAAACTAATAACCAACATGAATAAGCACACTGTATACCTCATATATATAAAGAAACATGTTACATTAATAATTCCATATTTTTTTCAGAACCCTTTGCACTGCACCATTGCACTACTGTCTTACACACAATAGTCAAATTTTTACTTTGTTCAGCTTTGTTTGTTGTGTTTTTAGCTGTTGTGTCTATTTCTGTGCAGGTATAGCCTACATTGAGAGTAATACAAATCAGACTGCACATGGAGAATTTAGCCTTCAGCCTTTCTGTCAGAAAGCTTGTTAAGTTTAGGCAACAAAAAAAATACTGGCTTAAGTAAAGGAAAATATCATAGTTTGGTGTCAAATCCCTTACTTGGCTAATAAAGCTGACGTGATTCTGATTCTGAAATAGTGCTGCTTGATTGTACCTGAAAGGATCAACTCAGGACAACAAAATCCCATGTATGAGATGAGTGGGCGTTGTTATTGTGCGTTGCGTCATCGGATTCTAGATTCGACTAGGGAAGCTCGCCATCTTTGAAGACGGCTAGTCGGAGGCATTTTGTAGTTTCTTTGTTCATATTTTTGTGTAACTGATACACCTCCCATTTGAATCCCGTAATTGTAAAAGACAGGTAAGAGCAACTCATGGAGCATAGCCAATTACCACTTTATTCTGGTATACTGTTTAGCGTTAGAGTATTCCCCCAATGTTAGTTAACGTTAGCCAGTTAGCTTTTCCGAAATTCGACGTCTCGCCAACATGGCAGATGCTTATCCGGCTAATTAGCTGAGGCTACTGTATGTCAGCAAATTAGGGCGCAACTTTCTATTATTGTGGCAGTCAATATCTTGAAGTTGGTAGTCACACTATAATGTCTTAATTTTAATGTAGTAAGTTAGGCGGACTGAAGTAACGTCAATGATTTTATGGGTGGCTAACGTAATGTTGGTTAGCGTGCTCAACGTTCGATGGGCCTTGAATCGAGATCAACATTCGACGACTTTCTCTGCTTCATTCACCTCCAGCCAGTTGACTGGTTACAAACAATCATAGACCTAACGCACGTAACGTTAGTTACCACAGTTTGAACTGCAAATTACCATACGTCTATGAAACAATGGATGCACACTGCGTTTGGATGGATCACGTCGACAGTAACGTTACTTTAACGTTGGCCCCAAGTTACAACTTGCTTGCGTTTCGCGCTCTCCTGCATTTGATCAACTAACGTTAACGTTTAGTAAGATAACGTTTCATAATATTATAGTTTTCTGTAACGTTAACGTAAACTTCTGTATGTATTGCATTGCGCATTTTTTTATTGGTTTGCAGTCAACTAACGTTACGCAATTATTTTATGTAAGGTTTTGGTTTGAAAGCTGCACTAATAATTATTAATAATAATAATTTATACTCTATTAATCCCGCAAGGGGAAATTACAGTGTTTTCACTCTGTTATTACACATTATGGCTGCAACTTTGGGCTGTATAAAATGGCTGCAAACAACGATAATTTTTACTCTCGATTTTATATACTAAATAGTTTGATTTATAATTTGTAAAAAAAAGAAATGGAGTTACATGGGTTAGGGTTACATGTAATACATAATGTTGGGTCTTTTGCATTCGAGGAGAGGCATCTTCAGAACAATTCCACTTGTAATGCTACAACTGAGTCTATGGCTACCAAAAAATTGCAATGATTGATAAATATCAGAATTTAATGTCTTAGGATTCAATGGAATTCCATTTTGACTTGTTTTCCATGTCTTTCAGATGCGCCACTCAGAGCGAATGCGCTCCCCAGGTGTCTGGCTTGATGAGTACAGCTGGGAAGAGAGAATGGAGTGTCGTAAACGAAAGAAACAAGATTCGCACAGCAGCGAAAGAGAAAATAAGTCCAGAAGAACTCACCATCAACACAAGACCTATGAGGGGTAAATATCTTATCAATATTTGTTGTGTAAAGTACCTACTGAAATTCTAAGACCTTTTTTTGTTGTTTTGTTAAGGCACCCATTTTACCTGAAGTGAACAATATATCAACAACTAGATTGTGTAAAGGAGAACTACAGTGTTAGCAGTGTTAGGTTAAATGTTGGATATACTCAAAAATCCACCTGTGTTGTATGAAATAAATGTATTTTAATGACCTTTTTGTAGGAAAGCTGTTCAACCATCACATAACATATAGAAAACATTGTTGGCAAACTTTTAATAAATATCAAGATATCTTCCACTTGTTACCTTCAAAAGTTAGAGATGGAACCCAGCTTAAGCCGAATTGGCCTATATGTGGACAATCGGATCAGATGCGGATGATGTCAAAAATGTTGTGTAATACCTATCTGAACATGGGAGCAATGACAATGCAGGGTTCCCGCGGGGTCTTAAATTCTGAACTTTAAATTTAAGGCCTTTAAAACGTCTTAAAGCAGCCATATTATGCTCATTTTCAGGTTCATAATTGTATTTTAAGGTTGTACCAGAATAGGTTTACATGGTTTAATTTTCAAAAAACACCATATTTGTGTTGTACTGCAGTGCTCTCTCTCACTGCTGCAGATCCTCTTTTCAGCTGGTCTCTGTTTTAGCTACAGAGTGAGACCTCTTTTCTTCTTCTTCTTCTGTACTATCTTTGATTGCACTGCACATGCCCAGTAGCTCAGATGTAGATCATGTCAGTTAGCTAGCTCCATAGACAGTAAAAGAAAGGCTGTTTCTACAACTTTGCTCAGTTACAAGGCAGGATTAGCTGGGAGACTTCTAAATGAGGGCGCACATGTAAGTAGTTCTTTTGTAGATTATGGTGAACTTGTGTGTGTTGTAGCAGTGCTTTGCTATTGAGAACGAGGTAGCATGCTAGCGTTAGCATGCTAGCGTTAGCATGCTAACGCTACGAGCTAATGGTTGCGGTTAGCCAGCTCGTTTCGGCTTGTGACATCACAAGCCGTGCTGATTTTGAACAGCTCACCCAGAGACTGAAGGCAGGACACATTCAGAAACCGTATCTCACTCTAAACAGCATGGGTGGATTTTTTTCAAAGTTTGTATGTGTGTGGAAGCACCAGAGACACAACATAACACCCCAAATCCCAGAAAAAGTGATTTTTTCATAATATGGGCACTTTAAAAACGGACAGATTTTGTCAGGTATAAAAAGGTTTTACCCGCTGGCCGCAGAAAGGAAAAAGTATCGAGTCGTAGCCTACAAAGCGGAGCTCTAGAGTCTTTGTAACACAAAACCAGGAGAACGCTGCCCTCAGAACGTTGGTTTGGTGTGTTGTAGTTCTTTCTGGGAGATATTGGTGTTTGTACGTACGCAGTAATAAAACTACAAATCCTGTGATAAATGCCCGTGAAATACGTCTGCGTCTCGTCAGAGTTTGTTAAAGTTCGGCTAGGCCTACATGTGGAAAATGGGAGTGTACTTTTAACGAATAATACGTGCTAATACGGCACCGGTGCCTTAACGACCGTTATTTACCGGACTGAATAGCAACGCGGATTTCGGTGCCTTATTTAGGTGCCACTTAAATGCCTGCGCTTCTGTCTGATGCTCTGAAAACGGACGTTAGAGGGAACTGAAACATCGCAGCACGGGACGCTAGTTAACACTACACTCGACAGCAGGTAACGTTAGCCTACCGTTAGCTAGCAGCTGGAGTAAACCATGGATGTATTAGTAAACGCAGTTAAAATGCTCACAGCTAAACGGTGTAAAAGTTTGTCTGTATTTCACTGGAGAGGACTCCAACAACAGTCTGCTGCTGCCGTTGTCTGAAAAACAACACAGATGTTGCGTTCACTTGAAACTCGCTTCGCCAGCCTCGTGCTGCATCCAGTGGTTGTTTTTGTCATTTAACAGGAATTTACTGGTAAAATAAGTTATTGTTATTACATTTTTAATAAATCATTTAATTTTGACCCTGTGGCCTTAGCAATAAACAAGCTGTTCTTTAATGTCACCGACTGTCGTTGGGGCAGAAATGTGTCACCTTTTTCAGCCCTTCTGAGTTTGCTGGTATGATATCAAAGAGTGCATGTACGTTGTAGAGCACAATCGTACATAGGTACTACTTGCAGTGTTTGTTTTTTGTTATGGCATTTCAGATGCACTTTTTAAAATTAATCCTTTGCCCCTAAATGACAAGTCAATTTGCGATTTCAGTGTCATCTGTTGAAGTTATGTGCAATGTTAATATGTTGTGCAATTCTGGCTTTTTGTGGACATGTAGGGTGGCCTATAGGGTTACATTAGATGTTTCCAGATACTCTAATTTTAATTCTGTAGAGAGGCAGACTTCCTCCTGGAAGACAACTGACACCACCAGGGTACTAGGGCACTAGGGGTTTCTTGGTCTGTTTTAGATGCTTAGGAGCTAACATGTCCTGCTGGGTGGGCTGTTAGCGATTGGAAACATTCTAAGCAAACTAAACCTTAATGAACAAACAGAATGTTAAACAGCAAAACTTATACAGTGGTGCTCATAAGTTTATGAACCCATGCTAAAGTTGACTAAAGAGTAATAAAAAAATCATCTTTTGGAAATTGATCTGAATGCCTTAATTAAAACAATTAGGAAAAATCCAACCTTTAAGGAAACCAATTTTCTTTGTGAATGAATAATGTATCGTAAATAAATAAATGTTCTTCCTTAAAATACAGGGGGCATAAATAAGTACACCCCTATGTTAAATTCCCATAGAGGCAGGAAGATTTTTATTTTTAAAGGCCAGTTATTTCATGGATCCAGGATACTATGCATCCTGTTAAAGTTCCCTTGGTCTTTGGAATTAAAATAGCCCCACATCATCACATACCCTTCAACTGAAATAAAACCATGCCAATCGCTGATTTATTTACGATACATTATTCATTCACAAAGAAAATTGGTGTCCTTAAAAGTTGGATTTTTTTTCTATTTTTTTTAATTAAGGCATTAAGATCAATTTCCAATCTTTTTTTTTTTTTATATATAAATTCCTCTTTTTAGTCACCTTAATCATGGGTTCATAAACTTATGAGCACCACTGTATAAGGAACTGTTGGAAGGTTATAGGAATTTTTATGAAAGCAATAAACAAATTTCTCTTAAGATTTTTTAGTTCTCTGCATTTCATATTGGCAGAAGTGGCACCACATAGGTGTCCACTTCTGGCGTACTGAGATCTGCAAGTGCAGAATCACGGATCGTATTACGCACTATCAGGTTGTGCTGAAAAGCTTTGAGCAACTTTCAGTGCCTCATACTTTAACTCTGCCAATATGGCTCTCTATCAGGGTGCACACATTTTAAGGAAGGCATGCTTTGAGTTGTCAAGGAGATAGCTGTATAAATGTTTTGCCCAATGTAACATTACATGTTGACATTTGCATACCCCTAAAAGTACTATTTGCAAAGTGATAAACCGCTAATAAGACTTTCTGAACGGTAGCCTCTCATTGAACAGGATGTTTGGTGGCTGTAAATCAGTAAGTTGCTAATTACAAATGTTACATAAAAGGCCCAGGGGATAGAGTGTCAGGCAATAGGCGGACCATTAGTGTCATCATTTGCAGTCTTCATTTGAGAGGGTTATCACAGACGAGGAACTGGGCTGTTGTTGACCTGACATACGCTAGTGCTCGTTTTTGATTTGTGTGTCATTTTTTGTTTGACTGCAGGCACTTCTTGGAAACCCGCAGTTTGAACCAGAGGCTGGACTCTCGGGATCGAACCACCAAGGACCACCGTTTGGGCATGGCCTGTGAGGAGGACAGCCGCGAAGGCACCTGCAAGGACAGAGACCGTGACTGGCACCACTACAGCAAGTCATCCGGGCGCAGTGGTCGGAGTGGTCGCAGCAGGCGAAGCAGCCGCAGGCACAGAGACAGAAGGCGCAGACGTAGCCACTCTCGCCACAGGTCCTCCTCGGTACGGGAACCTCCTTCTCCCCTCTATACCCCTCTCTTGTCTTTGCCACCAAATGGAATGGGTCAGCACTGGTGTTTAGCCAATGCTTAACACCTATCTCTTTGTCTCTGTGTGACCAACTCTTCACTATTAAGCATGATTTCCAATAATGACAAGTAGGGGGTCAGGAAGTAAGGATTTGTGAGTGTTTATTGATTTGTTAGAGAAAAGTGGACCCAGTATTTGTGCTGAAATCTTAGTGGGTAGTTGAGGGACGTGATAGTAAAGAATCAAGTTGTTTCGGAGGAGTTACAAAGAACTACATGTAGATAGACTGTAATTAATCAAGTTCAGTTTTTTTCTGTACTACTCTGAGAAAGTATCTCATCTGAAAATCTTGTTGCCATGTTTTTCTTCTGTAACACACACTATGTGGTGGCTGGCGCCCAATTTCTCTGACGGGGCTGAATTTGAATTTGCTGCTCCGTCCATTCGCCTGGCGGTGTTACTGAACGGGCCGAATCTATCCACCCCTACACCTCCCCCCCCTTGGCCTGGTTGAATGAATGACGATGTCGCATTGTGGTGGCCTGGTGCTGGCTGACTGATGGGTTATTGATGTGATGGCGGATTGCGGCGGTTCCGGTACAGAGGAGGACCCAACAGCGCAGCAGCAGGAAAAGATCCAGGAGTGTTGAGGATGATGAAGAGGGTCACCTCATCTATCACAGTGGAGACATGCTGAGAGCGAGATGTATAGAATATATACCTTTTTTTTTTTCTATTGTTCACACTTTGTCTCTCTCACTCACTTGTTGTTGTCTGGTTTTTATTTCCAAACATTGATTTATAGGCTGAAGTATTTGGGCCAATAGACTTAATTTTATTGGTTAAATACTGCTTGTCAGTGTAACATATTAAGCATTGAGTTATATTCCAGTGTTCAGAAGCCTGTTTATAGTAGTGTAGCTAAACCGAGCAATGAAACATCAGGCAGTGCACCAGCCAAATGGCAGTGTTTTACTTTGTCAGTGCTGTGTTTCTAACTTATACTCTCTATTTTCTGTAGATGAGATTGTGTGTACTCTAGGAGAGGGTGCCTTTGGGAAGGTCGTCGAATGCATTGATCACTCAAAGTAAGAAAATATTCCTTACAGCTCAATGTTTTTAATAATCGTTTCTTACTCATTCTTTCTCCCACATTTGATATTAAAAGTATTTATATTGTGTGCTTCCAGTGATGGAGCTCGAGTGGCTCTGAAGATCATTAAAAACATAGGCCGCTACCGTGAGGCAGCTATGTCTGAGGTAGAGGTGCTTGAACAGTTGAAGTCCCTCGACTCTGATAAGAGATAGTAAGTCGATCCATAGTAACTTCATATCACAAAAACCTGATCACCTTGTGGTCGTCACATGTGAAAATATTTTCTGAATTTGCCACACAAGAAACCTAATTTGCATCTACTATACCTCTGCTCCTCTTTAGTGCTTGTGTACACATACTGGACTGGTTTGACTACCACGGCCACATTTGTATTGCCTTTGAACTGCTTGGCCTCAGCACCTATGATTTCCTCAAGGAAAACAATTTCCAGCCTTTCCCCATAGAACACATCAGGCACATGGCGTACCAGATCATCCGGGCTGTGAGATGTAAGTAATTGACATGCATGCATACATAATTGTGTAGAACAAAAAAAAAGCGCATTTTGGTTTAAAATGTATGTGGTCTTGTCTTTCAGTTCTGCATAACAACAAGCTGACTCACACAGATCTGAAGCCTGAGAATATTCTCTTCATTAGTTCAGACTATGATATGGAGTACAACCCTGAAATGGTAGGTGCCCTAATAGTGCGTTCCATTTACCTCGGAAGCCGGAGCTGGGAATGACGTCACACCAGAGTTTAATGCGTTACATACAAGTTGGGTTTTTCATTGGGTTAGCTCTATTCAGGTTAGCCATGGTTAGCAATACCAATTTTTTGTGCATACAAACAGCGTCGCATGTCCACAGAAGTTGGACAAGATTGTGTTTACGATTTAGTGAGACACAATTAAGACAGAAGTGCTTTCACAACTGTTGAGGCACAGGGCATCCATGTTGGATTTTGAGCTGGGGGTACTTGTAGGTTGTTTGAGTTCTGAGCTCGGAAATCCGAGGTCATGGTGCGTCTCACCGACTTTGAACTCGAAAAATCTGACTTCCAAGTACAAATGGAACGCACTATAAATATTTATCCACAAAAATCACACTGAAGTATTGGCCAAAACTTTTTGTTTTTCGGCAGCTGTGTGAGTGATTGTTTTCTTGTCCTTAGAAACGGGATGAACGGACATTGAAGAACCCAGATGTCAAAATTGTGGACTTCGGTAACGCCACATATGAACATGAGCACCACACCTCCGTGGTGTCGACGCGTCACTACCGTGCTCCTGAAGTCATTTTAGGTACGTGGCTGTTTTAAAGCACTGCTCGGAAGCTTCAGGCTGATCCTTTAGTGGTGACTTGTTATTTAGTTTACATTGTCTCTTTCAGATCTGGGCTGGGACCATTCCTGTGATGTCTGGAGTGTAGGCTGCATACTCATTGAGTACTACCTTGGATCTACTCTCTTCCAGGTAAGTAGTAGTAGAGAGCATGATGGAATTCTTAATACTGTAACTTTTATCATGGCATTTGGCAAGATGTGTTGTATTGTTTTTTTCTCTAGACTCATGACAGTAAAGAGCACCTTGCAATGATGGAGAGAGTCCTGGGCCCCATCCCCACAAACCTCCTGCAGAAAACCAAGTATGTGGACCATAAACTGGCTTATTTTTTAACACCATTTATTTGGCCACCTGAACACACTCCTCAGTCATTTTTGATAAATGTTGTATTGATTGTGTGTTGTACAGGAAACGGCGGTATGTTCATCGTTGTAAGCTTGACTGGGATGTGCACAGCTCTTCTGGGAGATATGTCAAGAAACACTGCAAACCCTTAAAGGTAAGAGTAATATACTGGAGACAGCCCGTGTTGAAGCGCTCCTGTGCTTCAGAAAATATATCTGTATTTATCAAATGTGATTTAAAAATACACCTTTCAACAACACCAAAACTCTGATCTTTACATCTTAGCAAGCACGTTAGCCACATGTGTGTTGTTCAGTTAGAACACTGTACATAGCCCAGAACTACACAATAAGGACAGGATTCCTAATTTGCTTCATGCAGCCACTGAGCCCAGCTGCTTGAATACATGAAAAGGATTAAACCATGAAAGAAATCACACAAACATATCAAAGTGTCTTCCTTTACTACAAACTTATATTTTCTGCAGGGGTCTTTTCTGTTTTGTCCATCCTGTACATGCTTCATGTAGTTCACACATGTAATCAGGGTACCCGCGGGGGCCTTAAAAACATAAAAAAAAGGTCTTAAATTTGATAATCTCAAATTAAGGCCTTTAAAGCCTTGAATTTGGTATGCAATGTCTTGGATTTCATTACAAAGGTCTTATATTTTTTTGCCTTTCCTAGGATTAAGTTCATGCCGTAACAAAATTAACTGTTACTAATGTAGGCTAATAAAAAACTGACCGGAGCCCGTCACTGGACGCACCGGACGACCGAGACACAAAGTAAACACGCCTCTCTGACCGGTACCAGGGGGTTAGCAGTTAAACTGAGCGGAGGATGTGCGGAATGTGTCGGTGTGTGTCGGAGCCTGGCTGGCCGCTCGGCGCCTTCAGACAAAGCGCAAGCTAACGGGCTAACGGCTTATTAGCTAGTCAAACACCGAGCGGTAACATCTGCAAAGATTGGATCTGTGAGCGCATTAATCTGCTCGGTGTGCGTCTTATAACAAACAGAGCGAGCAGCCGTCGGACTTAACATCTGTTGATCCGTGCAGGACTTGACTGTGAGCGGACTGTTAAGAGACGATGTGACCGGCAGGTAACGTTAAAGGTTATCTGCTACTGTAGCAGAGCTGCAAGTAAACGCTGAACTGAGCTGTGTGTTTTCAGTGTTAAACACTGCTGCAGGTATTCATGCACGACTGATGGTGATTTACAGAGGTGGAAGACTTACTCAGATCATGTATTGTAGAAAAAACAGTTAGAAATTACTTGTCAGTTACAAGTCCTGCATTCAACATCTTCAAGTAATGGTACAAAAGTATTATCAAAATATACTTATAGTACCAAAAGTGAAAGTGCTCATTATGCAGTGTAATATATCTTATTTTATTGGATTATATTATAATCCAATACATTTTATTAAATATGACTGATAATTTAAATAAAATGTTTTATTTAATTCAAGTAGCCTACTTGTAAATCATTTTCTAGGGATTAAAATTTATACAGATTTGACATTTTCGACTCATACTTCTGTCGGAATGGGTATGAAATTGGCATTTCATTTCATTTGAAAAGGTCTTAAAAGGCCTTGAATTTAAGTTGGAGGATCCTGGGGGTACCCTGTTTAATGTAGAACTACACTTAAAATGCAGAGCACTAGATTAATGGTGACATATTTTACAATTGCCTCTTTTTTCCCATCAGAATTACATGCTGTCTAAGGGCGAAGACCACCACCAGCTGTTTGACTTGATAGAGAAGATGATGGAGTATGACCCAGCTAAGCGCCTCAGTCTGGAGCAGGCCCTCCAGCATCCCTTCTTCTCCTGCTTCCGCAAGAGCAGCAGCAGCAAAAGCAAAAGCAGCAGAGGCAGCAGCAGCAGAAGCAGCAGAAGCAGCAGCAGTAGCAGCAAAAGAGACTGAACTCCTGAACGTGTAACCTTGGCCAGGGCCTGACTGTCACTATGACATTTCTCATGGTGCGCAGTGGCAGCCTCTACTTCCTGACTCTCCAGGAGAGGTGTACCTTAACTGACTGTATCAGTCCACTGCCCTACCTTGCTGTGTCCTGTCCTAAGCCAGTGTGTTTCTTAGTCTCACTCATCAACAAGTTGTGTTCTCATCTCTGGCATGTTTTGATGTAATGAATCCCCCAATTGATTTCTATTTATTTGCCCTTGTAATTTAATTTGCCACGCCTAAGCATATACTGGTAGAGCTGTTTTTTATTCATGAGTATTCCGATTGTGTCCATGTTCTTTCTCTGCATTATGAAGTGGGTGATGGGTAATGTTGCAAATTGAGAATTGCTTTACCCTCCCATCAGTCTCACCAGTAATTTATTCAGCACTGTAAATGAATAAAAAAGCTATTGCGGGCAGAACATTTCTTGTATATAGAATTTAAGTAATTTCTTTTTTCACTGACTGGTTATGCAACTTTTGCAGTATCATGTACATTCTCAATAAACGTGAATAGACAACAGAAGTGTGTCTTGTGTGCATACTGTGCAGTGATACAGGTGCAGTAGCTGCATTAATCCTTAGGATGGCAGTAAAAAGCTTGTAGTTGCAAAAGTCTGCCTCCAGAAGTTACTCAACATCACTGAAGGCAAACGTGGTAGTTATCAAAGCATTAATCTGTCCTAAACCTATAATCATTTTAACATTGTAGCCCACAGATTTTCTTTTGAATATTTCCTTGTTGAAAGATTTTAGGGTTAAGGTCGAAGTTGAATGAAAAACTGAATTGAAAGTGTGAACATGTAAACTGGATTGTAAAGAGCAACGTTTTTTTTTGTATTTTCTTTTTAAAGATTATTTTGTTGGGCATTTTAGGCCTTTATTTCTGACAGGACAGCTTAGACATGAAAGGAGAGAGAGGGGGAATGACATGCAGAAAAGGGCCACAGGTCGGAATCGAACCCGCGGCCGCTGCGTCGAGGACCGAGCCTCTGTATGTGGGCGCGCGCTCTCTATCAGGTGAGCTACCCAGGCGCAGAAACCGATAATTTCATAAGGTATAAATTGTGGGTTCGAGACAACAAAGAAACGAACAACTTAATTACACTTAAAAATTATAAAATTAATATATTCTTATTTTTCAAACTGTTTAAGTTTCGAGAGCTACACTTCTTTTCTGACGGTTGACATTGACCGTCCGCAGTATTGTGCAAAAATGCGTTCTTCATTGACAATATATGGCAACATAGTCTAGTTTAAAGTGTCATTTGTTTTGTTCACAAATCACAGTTATCGGTATTCTAAACAATACAGTTTATCATATTAACAGGGCACATCATCATCATCATCAGCATCGGTCGCTGTTCGAGTTCAACTTAAATTTCAGTCGACGACAGTGGGTTTCGAAAATTATGGTGAAAAATAGTGTAAGCTGCAGGGACTATGCCGTATTGTGCTCAGAAGTTGGCCAAGTCAAACCCTCACAGTCTCTCAGCTGTCAATCTGCAGCCTCCCACGTGGTCAGCAGGGCGGGCGCATCTCAACTAGTTGAACGTGCAACTTTTAGGAAGGCAAACAATTGGACCCATTGGTAGTTGCACTTGCACATCCATGTAGGATACTCCCCAACAGGAAACAACGACCTGCAAGTTAGAAGGCGCCTCTTCTCTGGTTGGCATCCAGATCGCTCCCCTCTGTGTCTGGCGTAAACCCGGTTTGCACTGCTGCTGCCCCTTATTCCAAGACTAATTTAAGATAGCGCTTTGAACCGAGACCCTAGTCTACTGGAGTTGAGGGTTGTGAATGTGTTAGGTGCGCTGCTTAGTTAGTCCACGGAGCTTGATTAGAGTTTGGTCGCAGAACTACACCAACAACCAAATATTTTCTATACATCAAGATGACTTTGAAGCAGGATTCCAGCATGGATACAGCCAGCGACTGTATCGGGGAGAGTAAGCCGGTGTGTCAGTGTGCGCCCAAGTCCGCTGTCCAGCGTTGGCTTCCAGGTTCTCCCATCGCTCTGTGCTTGCTGATGTCCCTGAGCTCCATCACCGTGTGTCTTCTGATGAGCCTCAAGACCTACCAGCTGGAGAACCGACTGCAGTTGGAGATGGACAAAGCGTCCATCTTCCAGCCGCCGCACAGGGTTTGTCTAAATGAGGATGGGACCCTAATTCCAGAGCTGAGCACTTCCATAGGGAGGCTCGTGGAAGAGGTACGTCTATTGTCGTTAATACATACATATATTGTGTTTGTGAACCTCTGACAGATGCTCGCATATGTGCGTACAATGTGCGTAATAGCAGGGAACATGTGCAGTGAGGTTGATAAACGCACAGACTTGGCACTTTTTTTGTGGCAATTTCACCCCAATTATTCCACCTAAAATCAGTTATTTTGAATGCAGAGCCGTAGGGATCAACATTGCATGCAACTGGTCAATTAGTTTGCTGTTACAGCTCTTAATAGGGTGATATAACCTCTGATAAGAGACCATCCTCTACATGTATCAAATGGAATTCTAGAGCTATATGTAATGGGAGAGCGATATTGTTATTGGTAGTCATTGAGATTATCTTAATGTTATTCCATTCTCTAAATGTTTTTTCTTAATGATTTCCACATTGAGAATATATTCATCTTTAGGACTGGGAATTTTATCTTACACTGGAATTTGTTCTGTGTCTGCAGAAGGTGGATGTGCTGATGCCAAAATTTCGGACAGCTAGGGATGTTGGCCAAGAGTGCTCCTGTCCTCCAGGTATGTCTCTGCTCTGTGTAGCATTAATAGTTACAGTCTAGACATGACTGACTGCTTGGGAAACCTGCCTATGATGCTTTCTGCAGCTCTCCTGAACTTAAAGAGTGTATGTGTTGCATGTCTTTTTCTGTGTGGAGGATAACGGCCCCTAAGCCAGTCTAGGGCCCATACTGTGACAGCAGGGCTTTACACTCAGCAGATCAGCAGGGTTGGGGACGTCCAGCCTGAGCCCTGCAGCCTTGTGTCAGTGGGGGATGCTCACTTTAATAGATGGAGGAGCTGAGTGCCAAGATTGGCCACGTTTGGCTTGCGCGGTGTTCGTTACAGGGCTTGTGATAGTTCCCGGGTGGAGAACTGTGTGATGCACATCATGTTACACACAGAGTCCCCCGTTAACGCCTGTGAATTAAAGGAAGATGGCTTTTTTTATTTTGGAATTAAACTGCTGCTCTGATATTTGATGGGATGTGTCCACATGTATTGATAAAGCCTGAACATCAGTGGGTGCGACCAACTGATCAGCTGTGTGTTTAATGGTTTACATGGGCTGTTTGACCTAACCTGGAGAAGAAAGTTGTGGTTTATTTTTAGAGAAAATTTCTGACTTGGAACAACAGGATGTGTGTTTTATTGAAGCTGGCATTCACGACATTCCAGTTTAAAAAAAAAATTGCAACTCAAGTGGAATCTTACCATTATCACAGTGTAACTGCTTGCACTCATCTCTTTTAAATTTTGTATCAAGAAGTCAGAGCAGAGGTTGAGTTTTTAAGATGCTTATCTGCACATTTGGGGAATTTCTCTCCCTGGCTCTTCTTTCTGTCTCTTTGTCTCTGGGTGTGAATAGCCCTGCAACAACAAGAACAGGTGAAAGTGTTCACAAGTGGAATTTCTGGCCCGCTTTCAACATATTCTGTTTTCCAGTCTGAAGTCTGCTGTGCCAAGATAGCTCGCTGGCTCTGTCTGGCTGGTTAGCGAAGTTGGTGCAAGTGTTTGTTGTTTACATTGGATTTAGCACAGCCAAAGTCACTGACACTGTAAATGCAAATGGTAGTTATTTGCTGACGTTCAGCTTATATACTTTGAATTCACTTCTACTAAGCATGACTCAGTAGAATTGTATTCAGAGGTATATGTAACTTGTAAAAAGTTGCCCAATTAGGTCAAGCCTGCACTGCCCTTGCTGGATACTGATGCATTTGAATGTAATTTCTCCATTAGATCATATTATTGAATCAGTTGTTGCATCCCATTTTCCTGTCAATTTTGCTGAACTGCTGTGTAATCAAGTGGTTTTGGCACTGAAATACAATCCCTCCACAACTATTCAGAAGTCTATTTAAAGTTCTCTCTTCTTAGTTTCTGGTCTTTTAAATATGTGTGTCTTTCTGTTTGGTGAAACAAAAGGCTGTTTTGTTTATTGTGGCTTTGATACAACCAAATGCCTGTGTGTACATGTACTTTTTTTTAACGTTCCCCAGATTGGTCAATACAGACGTGTCAACTTTTCTCCATTAAATGTGTTTATTTCTAAAAAGGGATTTTCAGCTGATAAACTTTGATTTGGAGAGTTTTTCCAGGTGCCTTGTGCTCAAGAAGCCACATGAGCTGGCTACTATCAGGAGTGTGCACGTGTTTGTGCCAAGCACTGCATACAGTATGTGACTCATGTAAAATGTTTGATACATTTATCTGAGCCGAGCTGTGCCCAAATGTGTGCATCGCATCTGTGTCCTGCGTGTACAGTCTGGTCCCGTATGGCTGCGTGTGGTGTGCGTGTGTGTGAGTCTGAGTGTCTGTCCCTGAGCCTTTGAGGGGCCGACAGAGGCAGCTCTCTCAACACGACAGTGTAAGAAGAAACCCTCCTCTCCCTTTAGCACCAGCTCTTCCCACCTGAAACTTGAATCTCTCACCGCCAGGATCACAGGCCAAGGTATTTCTGCCTGTGTGTGTGAGAGAGACACACACTGCCACACAGCATGAGTGGCATTTCTGCCATTAAAGCTATGCCCTCCGCATCAGGGTGCTCACCTTTCAGCGTGCATGTAGACAGGGGCCCAACAGGGGGCAGCAGTTCCGCAGCAGCACTGGGAATGATGATGTTGAATTTGTCATTGACACTTCTGACTGAATGACTTCCTTCTGATGAAAAATGAAAGTATTTTAAAGGCAAGGCCCTCTGGTCCAGTCACCACTGGAGTAGCAGAGACACTGCCTATAAATAGTATTTCACGCTGAGGGACATTTATTTCTCATATAGCCCCTCAGTGGAGGCAGCATTGTGACACTTTTATGCCCACAGATATGACACGGCCAGCAGTCGTTAAGGCTAAGGCACAATATAAGGCACAGAGTCCAACTCTGCTTACAAGCTTCAGGTGTTTGCAATTAACACCCGCCTGTTCCCTCAACAGACACACACTACGTATGCTCGCACACAACACATATTCATTACTTACACATGAACACAACACCTTTTATGATGCCTTGGCTAATTAGAACCATGTGGGGGCTGTATGTGTCCTGTGTAGGGGGAGTGTATTGTCATCTCTGCAATTTGCATTTAAAAGCTGTTTAACAGGTCGGATAGCAGCAAGGGGGTGCATTGTCTGCCCACACTTGGGCACGGGCCCAAAATGAAATGCCAGCCAGACACAGCCATTAATGTTACTCAGTCACTGAAGTCCATGCAGCAATGGAGGCTGCTGCAACAACAAAGTGATGACTGTTTTGGGGGATTTTCATATTTTAAGGAATTCAAGATTTGCACACTCTTAAATGGTGTAACCTCTTGAAAATGTAGATGAATAAAAAAAAATGTGATAGTAAAACTACAAAGAATGCTTCTTACTTCCTGAAAAAATACTTGAGGGGGTGTACGGCAGGTTTGATTAGACAGTTGTGAGGATTTGCTGCTTTTCTTTGTCTTTTGTGATCGTCAACATAATTGTTTTTTGGAGTTTGGACTGTTGGTCCCAATTAGAAGATGTGAAAATGTTCTCTATATTTCTGATATCTACAGTATATTTCCAAACTGTCGATTAATCAAACCTATGTTGATATATTGTATCCCCTACAGTTTGTTGTTAAATGTTTAAGTTAAAAACATTGCGTGTCCTCAAGAGTACGATTGTATCTGAAGTCATAGTCAGGACTGAGCTTTTTCAGTCAGTATAGAGCATCTAAGTCTTTGGTGTTAAGAGTATATAAGGGCAAGATGTCAGACCCCTGGCTGTGCGGTCAGATCAATTTCCATCAGATAAGACTGAACAGGAACACAGGCCCCCCATATGTGTGTTTGTGTGTATTTAAATAACTGAGAGAGCATGCTCACAGTGGGGTTCCTTGACACATTTAACACCTACAGACAAATGTATTTAACGTAGTTTCTTGTCTGCTTTCTGTACACAGCTATTTGTATTTATTGCGACTCCAAATTCCTACATATGTGGCGGGTTACTATTACACTCTCACTGTCTGTCAGTATGATGTCTTGTGTAAAGCCCATCAGCAGTCTGCTGGTTGGGAATCAAGCTCTGACTCAGGAGGCAGACGGGAGGCAGCACGCTCTCCCTGCCCAGCTTCCTGCTCCCCCCACCTGGAGGAGGAGACGAGGAAAGCCAGCTTTAAGGGGGACCCACAATGGGGCCAACACCCCCCAGGGGCTGCATTTTATTTTTAAAGCCATAATAAATTGGACAGGAAGCTTGCAGCTACCTATACAATCTATCGCCACAGGAAGAATACATAGGCCATATAATATCCATTAATGACCATTTTAAAATAATAAACGCAGGAAATTTGTTTTCATAAGTGGTCTTGTTTTAGATTTGTTCTGCTATAGCTTTGGGCTGTAGGCAGTGTTTTCAAGTATTAATGTGCTGAATGCAGCACATAAGTAGCTGTGTGTGTGTGTGCACATGTGACAGTCCTGCTTGCAGTCATGTATTTTGTGCACGTGTGTTTGTTTTGATGTCTGCAGGCAAGTGTTTTAGTGTGTGGCTTCCAGTGACTGACTGCATTGCTTTAAATTCATGGCGTATGAAGTCCGTTATGAAGAGGGTATCCTGTGGCAGAAAATCCAGGTGGCTTTTTACATTATGCTGCAGATTTTTAACCAGGGAAGAAAATATACAGCTTCTCCCACACTCCACTCTTTCATTTCCAGAATAGAGTTTCCCCAACTTATTGAACCTGTCATACTATACATCTTTTAATAGGAAAATTCAGAGATGTGTATCATAAATTGGCATTTAGTATTTTAAGGCAAAATGCTGCCTAGGAAATGTCGATGATTATTTTATTTGTGGTTAGTGCTTCATGATGGACATTGTTAGGAAATGGCCTCATCTTCCCTTCGTCCTGCTTTCCTTGCAGCATGCTTTGTATTAAGCGCTATATCACAGACTAGATACCGTCGTCATTTGGACAGCAGCTCTAATGCACAGCTGTGCGAGCCTCGTGTCCTCAGGTTACTTTTTTCCTTGAGTTGATGTGTTTTATTCCCTCTGTAAGAGTCAAATAAAAATGACTGACTCTTCTTGATGTCTTGGAAGAGGATCTTGGAAGGCTCGAGTGCGCTCAGTTTATTTGTAGAAGACGAGGGGAATGCTGCCTCTTGGATAGTTGGCAATGGTTGTGTCTTTATCACTGAAGTCAAAAACTACATTGAAAAAAAAACAGTTTCTAAGTAAGTGAGATAATCTTACATTTAGTTTAAAAGTCTGACTTGTTAAAGATGGATTATCTAGGGATCAAAGTCTTATCTAGTCTGATAAATTGTCTCAAGTGATTTCACTTGATAAGTTGGGGGCGAAGACTGCAAGTTTGGAAATGTACAAAATGTCTGGATGTGGAGGCAGAAAGAAGTGAGCTTCCCAGACCTCTGTAGCTCACTCCTCATCTCTGCTTGAGGCTGGTGGCTCGAGGCTACATTAGCTGCTACTAGCATAAAACACCCAAATATATGACTGAACTGTTGGCGGTCAAGTTGCATTGTGAGTAATGAAGGCTCCAGGTTTTCAACCCGTTTTAGTTTACACGCATTACAACCAGGCAAAATTTAAACTTAAAAATAGCTGATGCAACTGGTTCCAGGTATGTATTGTATGTGTTTGTAGCACACACACACACACACACACACACACACACACACACACACACACACACACACACACACACACTATGCACACTACTCACCCACATATCTAGACCCCTCCCCTCTCTGTCTCTCATCAGCCTTCTTATTAAAGTTAGCTTTGTGAAACCACAGTGTTTAACAGCAGAGCCGACATTCTTCCTTTTTGAAAAATAAACTGTTGGACACGGGCCGGCCATGAAGGCCCACAAGGACCACAGAAACACACAGAGGATCAAAGGGCTGCGTGCCAGGTAGTGAGGCCTGGGATGTGCAGAGCACACAACAGTCAAGAGGAACTCTTTGAACAGACAGACTCATCCTGTAATGATAGTTACAACACCAAGTAGAATAGAAAACATCACTGGATGCAATTATCTATTGATATAACATCATATTAGAAGTGAGGTCATTAAAAGCGGGAAGTGATGTGGAGCGAATAAAAGAAGGAAACACGGAACTGTAAGTATTTTGCATCCATGTGTTCATATTTAAGCATCTTGGCTAACAGTGGAAATTCCAAAGATAGCCTGCTATTGAGCAACAGCTATGTAAGGGCCTGTTTATATTTACATCATTGTCTTTTTCTGGGCAAGTCAGAGAAGTGCGGAAGTTTTCTCATGCACTTATAGCTCCATATAGTGGTGGAAGGATACAAAATAAGAACTATTGTCATACACATCCCTGACATAAATATGGGCCAGATTAGTGTTTCTTATTACCACGGTTGAACAGAAATGTCAGAGTTCTGCATTTTTTAGACATATTGTACATTGTGTAAAGACTTAAGTAGTTTTCATTTGAGTATTTTCACAATATTGGATTTAGTTAAGTGTTATTAAATAGATATTTACAATTGTACAATAGAGAACATTTGAGGAGGCTTGGTCCAAAATGAGATTATTTGAAACACACATGGCATCAAAGCAAAACTTGTTATAGAGGAGCATCTGATTTGATGCTTGCCACACAATAATGCTTTGTCTGATGCACAAGATTTCAAAACAACCTCCATTTGTTGTTTTCAGCAGACCAGCGTGCATCAAAAGCATCAAGTGTTGTGTTCAACCACAGGGACATAACTCATTTCTTCAGTCTATTATTGATTTAAGAGCATCGCCGCAGAATCATTCATGGTGTGTCTGGAGGGAGAGAATCTGTTAACTTAACAGATGGCTTTGAAAGGATACACTTAAGTCAAGACAGTATTCTATCGTGTAATTCATTTTATATGTCCATATTATGCTCGTTTTCAAAGACGTTCTTGTCTAGTGACTTAAGTAGCAGGAAAAACAAGCCTGTTTAATATCTAATATTTTACTTAGGGAAATATGAGCATTGTCGGCCACAACTGTGTAGGAGTCAAATTCAGCACACGAGTTACAAATTAATTGCATGTCAGCTTTAAGTTTAAAAGAAAATGTCTGAAACTATTACTAAATACTAGTAGTTTGTATGTATTTTAGTGTTTTTAAAGTTGTTTTGTTATTTTAGCTCTTAAATTAAGTATGATGAGGCCATAATAGCTTTCCTGAATATCTCAATAATCGTCATCAAAATGTTTTCACAGGGACGCCATATTTTTAGTGAGGGCTAGTCTAGTCTGGTTGAGAGCGGGAGTGGCAAGAGCTTACTGAGCAGCTCTGAGCAGACACGGTGCCAAATGTGGAAACTATTATAATGTTTTCTTTAATTATCACAAGTGGCAGGTGACAAGGTGAATAGCCTTTTAATGGCAGGGCAGAACAACTCCACCAGGTGGCCTATGGCTGGCTGATAGCACTGTGAGGTCAAACGATCTCTCTCTCTGTGCTGAAGTTTATGCCTAAACCTGTTTAATCATTTATCTGAGTTTACAGGACAGTGAGGAACGAGACCTAAAGAGAACTTGCATTTAGTAAGAATAAATAATACCACCACTTGAACACTCCTGTACACAAATCTGTAATTTATGTAAACAGGTTTTTATTTCAATCCCATCTTCTGTTAAGATGTCCAGCACGGATAAAGATCCACAGAAATAAGTTTCCAGTATCACTCTTTTCCTTGGCATTACAGCCCAGTTAATCCATCAGGAATGTAGCGTGGCTGAATCCAGCTGCAGGACGGGAGTCATGCAAACACACCTGGATTTATTAGACGGATAGCATCTCTGGACGTGAACCCAGACAAACAAGGAGTCAGAGTTGGAGCAGAGGTTATCATTTATCCCTCCACCTCTCCCAGACAAGGGTGGAAAGAGCAATCAAGGGGTATCTTTGGTAGCTATTGGGAGGGGGGGTTGGAGGTGTAAAGGAGTGCATCGTTGATCCAGATGGTCTAACTGTGCCAAACATGCTCCTGCTTAGTGTAAAAGCCCCTGGACAGGCTCGTCACTCTCCCTGCACCTCTTTAATGAGAGCCGAGCTCGTAAAACTAGGCCTGAAACCTTTGAACAAGCCCTCAGCATCACTGGTCCATGTTATTCTGTTATAACAGGGGGGGCCTGGGCATTTTGGAGCGGAGCGCAGGATAGCTCTCAACAACTTAACACTACGGCTTGGGGAGGGGTGTATTTACATGTGCCTGGCCTGTTTTCACTCTCACTTTGACCTTTCCAAATGTGTCTCTGTCATTTTGTCTCTATTTTTTCTGCCTGTGTCCCAACATTTTGCTCTTTTACATATGATGCATGTCTCTCTTTCGGTTCCCTCCTCCCCATCCTTGTCTCTATATATGATTTGAGTATGTGTATTAGGGTGCATCAAATTTGAATGGGAAATTTTAATTTCAAAATATCAATTTGGCTGGCATTGCATTTTGTTCCAATTAACATAAAAAATACTTTTGCAAAGTTTTGAGGAATTCCATTGAGATTTAGAGGTGCCACCTAACACATGAACTTTGGCGAAATTTCGAAAAATTTGCAATTTTTTGTCTAATTGCCAAAAGGTTGACCTGGAAACGTTGAGTACAGTGAACTTTTATATAGTAACATGTTCTATAGGGTTATCAAAGTAAAAGTTGTTTGTTTGCCCTTTGGGCAACTTGGGCATTTCTCAGAATTCAACTTTCAAGATTCTCCATTCATTTGTCCTATAGACAAAATGAATGGAGGTCAATGGGACATGTTCACGTGGCCTTACCCTGAATTTTGTGCAGCAGTGATGGATGTCGGACACTAAAGTTTAAATGACTTTATTGTTAAACACAAGGGGCGATACTGACACACTTAAAAGAACAAACCCTCTCTAGTGGCTAACTCACTGGCAACTAACAGGGCCTAGTGGTAAGAGCTGACACTAACTAAACTTGGTCGGCTAAGGATGTCATGTGGAATGAAGACGTTTGTTCCAGTCTTCTTATGCTTGTGGGATGGTTCGCCCTCAGATGGTGGATAGTGTGTTAGTATCCTCCTCTGACTCCTCATCACTCTCCGACTCCAAGCTGGACATTGCCGTCATCTCCTCCAGCTCCTTTTCACAGTGGGACTGCCTGGATGCTGCGGCAGCTTGACGCTCCTCTCGCCGCTTCACCTTGAGCTGCAGCTTTTTGTCCAATACACCAAATGTGGCCACTCTTATCAATCAGCTTTTCAACATTTGGAGGCCACAGCGGCAATGTGGCATCAAGTCGGCACTCCATTTTCTCCAATTGTTTCGCTGTAGTCTCACTGGAGCGCTTGGCCTGGGAGATAAACCGCAGCTTGTTGTTAGCATTGACTAAGTCTACCATCTTATGGCACGCACGCTTGTCGCTCACCATTGGGATGTTGGCTTTCTTGTAAAATGGCGTCACCTGCTCCAGGACAACCTTGGCTGCCTCGAACTGCGACAATGCTCCATTTGCACCAGGTTTCTTGGCAAGCATGCAGCGTATTATTACTCTCTAATCTGACGACCAGTTGGCAGTTTGGTGCCATGATGATGATGATGCCATCCTCACTGGTGATGCTGGGGCCCAGACCAAAGACCAGGCTGCGACTGCTAGTCTGGCAGGGACCAGTTGGTGAGGGCAGCATCTTAGGAGAGCTGGATCCTGGGGTGGGTTGTGTTGTGTTGTGCAGTGCCTGAGAATGAAAAGGATACAAACTCAAGGATAGTGTTTAAAATCATATCTTACCATACTTAATATCACTCAATTATGATAAACCATTCTTGCATAAGCCTCAAATTTTAGCTGTACATAGTCTAACTTCATCATAACTTACTGTTACATCACTACCAGAGTAGCTAGCTGTGCTTGCAAATATACTTGTATTTAAAATGTTAATTTACTGTAACAACTACAATGCTACTCTCAATAAACATGAGACATCTATACTCTGAATGACATTGTCCACTCTAGAATACTGTTGATGTTAAGCTTAATAGCTTAGCTAACATAGATAGCTAACTGTGGTTAGCAAACTGTTGCTAGCTAACATTAGCTAGATGTAATGAGCACCAAATACCTATAAATATGACTTATGATAAATAAGTATACAAAGACACAACTACAGATATGATAGTAATATGTAATAATACATACCCAACACAGAAAGATCACCTCAAACAGAAAGATCACCTCAGTTTTCTTGAGCTGTAGTATTGTTTACCTCAGATCTCCATGGCGACCATTGAGCACTGTTAACCACTTTATCCAACAAAAACAGATGTGCGGTGGCATCATGTACTGGAAAAATATTTTGCATGTGTTGTTTTTACATATATTGGAACACTTTTAGCACCCAGCCATATCAAAATTCAAGAATTGTGTTTTTTGATGCACCCTAATGTGTATATTAAACACTGTGGTCTGGAAGGCCTGAGGCAGCGGTACCTCCCCAGTGGATCAATCTGTTCGCTGTATGTATACATTAACCCAAAGTTCCGCCAGGAGTAAGGGGGTAGGGGAAGGAGATGGCTATCACACATACTGTAAACAGACAATGAAGAGATGCAGAGGGAGATTCTCACGGTAAGTGGGCGCTCCCTCAGGTGTGTCTATCCAACAAGCTCATTTCCTGCTTTTATAGCCAGCAGTGACAGCAACAGATTACTGGCAGCTCTATTTAGCTGAGACAGAACATGTACGAGTTGACCACAGGCCTTTTAAATTACAACTCTGCTATGGAATGAGTAATTTGAAAGAATAACCCAATGATTGTATATTTGTGTTTTTAATCAAAGGAACTATGAATCATTGTGGGTCTTGGTCAAGTTTGAAGGAGTTTAAACAAGGCAGAGAATCAACATAATCGACATAAAGTTGAAACCCTCAGACACAAGAGTTAACCAACCACGACGTGCCGTTGTTCTGCTCTCATGTTTACAACCGTATGTAACGCATCTACGGCTTAACATGGAACTGTATGAAAGAGCCTGCCAAAGCTGTCAATGGGTCGTTTCACTCTGAGGTTTTTCTGACCCTGATTTCAGGATTTTGCACGCAGTTGTTTCCCAGCAGTGTGCATATCTGAATATAATTACAACAATGTTACACTAGAATTACCCTGTCTAACTGGATCTGATCAGTTTGGTTAGAAAACTGTGTGTGTAAGTGTAGGTTCATATTATGTGTGCCAGCAATTGTGTGTGTTTATCAGCAGGTTATGTGGCCGATTGTGCTGTGACAGTTCGATAATGGGTGTTAAATAAGTGTTAATGAACGCACAGGGGTGGATACACATAGTGACTTGGCGCCATTAAATTGAAACACTCGGTTTCTGTCAAGAACGCTGTCGCTGCTGCCGCTCACCGTCTAACTGCCTCAGCCAGATGGAGGCACAGATGGGAGGGAGGAGGAAATGGAGGAACCTAAACTGAAATATATTGCACATGTTGAAACTTTTTGTCAGCGTTCCATCTGTTTTTTACATATTGAGCAAACGCTTGTGCGCCTCTGCATTCTTGTTGCAGACAGAGTGTGTCTGCATGTGTAATTCTCATGCCTGTGTGTGTTCCTACGTTTCTGCATACCACCCAACAGCCCATCTCCATTGCCAGCCTCTATAGGGACTTCTTATCTGCATATTTGCTGTTCCACTCAAGAATCAAAATAAAATGAGTCCTGAGTGCATTTTGGGAGCCAGTAGAGTGTATCACAGATGTCCAGTCAGCTCTGGTTACACATGGAATATCTGGGTTGAACATGTGGACAATCTATCAGGTCCAGCATCTCTCTTTCCTCTCATTTTCTCTCTGACTGCATTAAAAAATGTTTCTTTTCTTGACTAGAATCTAGACAGTCGGCGCACAAATGCATTTATTCTGCACACATTTAGGGTTTGGATGGATTGGATCCTAAAGGTGTTGAAGCATGAGATGCGTGTGAATACTCTATGATCTAGTGACTGTCTACACTTAAGCATGTGTTTGTGCCTGCTACAAGATAATTGTCATGGTTCAGGAGCCGCAGCCTTGACACATCAAGAAAAAGAGGACTGCTGCGGTTTTACAAGACAGAAGGGAAAACAAATGCTTATACACAAACACACTCTCACACACACACACACACACACACACACACACACACACACACACACACACACACACACACACACACACACACACACACTAAAACAAAGAGATATCCACATGCATACACTCATTTTTATGACGCTGTCACTCTTTTATCTGCTGTTAAAACTTCTTAAATCCAGACACTAGGGATGCACTTTTGGAACCGAGCAGGCCCTTTTTTGGTCTTGTTTATTTACTTGGAGTGTTTTCTCACGTCCATGTGGTTCTGATTGTGCGATTTGGAACAATGACAAAGACAAGGATGAGTAGAGAGAGTAGGGAGAGCAAGACAGTGGCAGGAGGGAGAGTCAGAGAGACTAATGTGCACAATGTGATCCTGATAAATGGAAATGGAAGAATTTAAGATATATGTGAAGTGGACATATGGAATATTACTAATTTATATATTACAATGTGTTTTAGTGTCTTTCTGTCAATTGTAAATTGCATCTCAATGTGCAAATATGCTATTATTGCAACAGCAACTTGGCATTCAGTGTTGCCTCCTCTGCCTCGATCCCCATATGATTCCTTTTACGTTCTTAACAAAGACTGGCTGTTTAAAGCAAGGATTAAACCAAAAGATTATGTACTGCCCAAATTGGCCCTTAAATTGGGAACTGGTTCATAACGCACAACGGGCCAAAAAGGAGACCTGAAATCAAGCTGCACAGCATAAAACATGTTGTCGGGAGTAACAGCCAAACCACCAGCGCAAAGCACTTCTCTAATGTAGTTTTAATTGGAAGAATTGGCTCGTTGACGCAGCAACGAAGTCGGCACACAGGAGAAAAATGCTGCTGATCGAATTAGCAAAGATAATTAAGATTTAGTTTGTCAGAGGCGTCAAGATGGGAGGTTGGATTTCTGGCATGTGGGTGACCTTTTTTTCGGGATCAGTCTATTTTTGATAGTCTTTTACAAAGGAGCATGTGTATTTGTTAGATGCTTTTGAATGTTTTTATGCCAGGCACTGAGTGATCCAAGCCTAGCCACTGCAAACAATTAGCTGCAGGGGTACTGGATGATATTTTGTGTTACCTGGCTGCTGCCTTCCACATTATTAGACATCTGTGATGTACAGTAGTTGTGAGCAATGATCTTCCACTGCTGAGTGAAGGCTGTGTGCCTGTGAACATATCCTAATCCATAATGCTCTGCTGGTCGAAAACATCCATATTAACTTATTGTCAAACACATTTTTCAGTCTTTCTTATGGAAGAACAGAAAATCTTTCACCCTGACACTTAGATTTTGAAGCTGAAAAAAATGTCCAAAAATCCAATGTTTGATATAATTGACCTGTAGATATTCACTGCCTCCTCCACTGAAGACGTCTGCACAACATTTGTACCTGGCACTTTTAGAAAACAGGAATCCTGCTGAGCCTTTTTAACAAGCAGCTGTCTACGAGACATCTTTCCGGCACAGGATGTCCTATTGATTTATTTGTGGCAGATGTTCTGATCAAATCAGACAGATGTGACAATGTGTCTGTCTGGTACACCAATTAATTCACAGCGCAGAATCAGCTGTTCTTTTTTTGGTCTAATTACGTCTGAACTTTTAAACTCTCTGTTTTCACATCGGCTCTATCTGTCTCTGTTTCCTACTTGGAAAGACAGGCAACGTTAAATGGAGCGTAAGTACCAAGATGTTTATCTTTCCTGTCCAAGATTTTAGCTCCCTGCATGTCTGAATGCCTGTGTGTGACTGCGTATGTGCAAGTTCATGTGTATTTCTTTGTGTGTGAGTGTGTTTGTGGACAAAGCAGGTGAAATGAAAGGCATTACATTGTCTGTTTGAGGTATAACGTGGACGGAGGGGGATCAGGGGTGTGGAAGCGCTGTGTGTACCCCAAGCAAAACAGGCCAGATAAGATCAGAGTGGAGGGATCGCAGCTGGAAGCCTTCCTGAGTTGACCCCTTTCTCCGCCTCTCACATTCCTCCAAACCCCTCGCTGCCCTCTCTCTCTCCCTGTTCTCTCTGTCCCCCTACATTTTACCTCCTAACATCTCTTTCCTGCTTCAGCTCATCTTTCCCTACCCCCATTCGGCATGTCGCTCCATCCATTATTCTTTATTTTCAAACAATATCCTCATGGAGTTTCCTTAGATCATTTTTCTCCTTCTGTGTGGTGTGTCCCCTCCTGTTCCTGACTTTACTGCCTCTTCTCCACCCCCCCCCTCTCTCTCAGCAGGACCTCAGTAGATTAGGGTCAGCCTTTAGCATGTAATGCTATGACTTTCCTCTGTTTCTCCCTTGCTCTTTGACCATGTTCATTAATATTAGCCCCTCTAAACTGACCGATTGCCTTTCATGTTTTCCCTGGGGCCATGTCCTAGACATGACAGTAGACCTAACATTTCAAAGTAAGGCCTCTCTGCTGGGACGTGTATGCTTTTTTTGTGAATTTACATTTGTGTGTCTGCCAGTTTAATGGGATCAAGACAAAGCAACAAAATTGTGCAAAGCAGCTGTGCTTGTTATCTTTTGTAACCCAATTTAATATCATGAAGTGAAGCCATAGTGTTGGTCATTAGGTGTGCGCTGCAATAGTTGAACTCCACATTAAAATGCGTGAGGATGATGGAGAGGAGAAAAGTGAGGAAAGAGGGAGAAATATGAAACTCGCAGTCTGTGATGTCTTGGAATGATTGTCATGTATATTTAGCTCCATGTATGGCAACACAAAGACAGCTGTTGTTGCCAGCTCACATTTATTTTGGCCTTGTGTTGGTCCCTCCTGTCACTTTTACCAGACCCATATATGTAAATAGTCTGTGCCACTGACAGACTGGTGAGACAGATCACACGCTGAAGAACTGAGATATTATCTTTAGATAAAAATACAAGCCAGGGTTTAGGAATCTAAATAATCTCAAACTCGAGTTTGAGTTTTTAGATGTTTGCTGCAGGCCACACCCGCATCACTGGTGTTGTTTGTTCAGCCTCTTGTGTCCAGTAATAACCTTCAGCCCATGCCCTCGCAACCTCTTGACCTTTTAGCAAGAGTGGAGCCCTGTAATCTCTCCTGCAGTAAGCTTTAAACCCTAAACAAGTCCTACTTAGTGTGTCCAAAACAGGATGCCAGAAGTGCAACCCACCCCCTCCTGGCCTACCCAGCCTCAGACCCCTCTCATCCTCCGACTGGGAATTGGAGCTCCATCAGCACCCTGGCACTAAACTCACACCAGAAGTGGAGGGGGAAGTGGAAGATGGATGGGGTGAACGAGTACAGTAGTAAGCAGAAGAAACTATGTATAGGACATGTTTGCAAATGTCAGATTTTTTTGTGTGCATAAATAATATAAAAATAAAATAATAATATCAAAAAAATTGTATTTAAAAAAAACGCCATTTGCTACTCAAACCCTGTGCAATCTAAACATTGCTTGTTATGGTGCTTATTTAGAGGGAATTGGAGTCTAATTGGCAGGCCGTTTGTGTTTTATCCACATTTTTCTCATCGCTTTTTATCACCAGAGGACAATTTCAGTCAGATCCTTTAAAATTCAGTTATGTTTTTAGTTAAAAATTGCTCTGAGACACTTATAGTGTAGAAAACAACTTTTATTGTGAGAAAATCCCTACTTTTCTTGAAAAGTGGTTACATCCCAAATAAAATGTGCACCAGTAACATTTTGTGACACACGGTTGGTTATCCTGTTTAGGATTAATGGTGTAAATCATTTCTGGGCGGGATGCACAACAAACGAATGAATGTAGAAAGAATGAGGACCAGGGCTATAGGTCTCTTTAATGGGTAGGGGGTAACAGTGGGGAGTAGCAGGAGAACTGGAGGGGGTTGGTGGTGCTGGTGGGGTGTTGAGGGTTCCATGACAGGGCTGATCTGTTCACTCAGGAGGTCAAATGGCACTTCACAGAAACTGAAACAAATGACCTGGCTTTAATGCTCCTGAAATTGTCAGTCTGTCTCCTTGTCAGTCTTTCAGTCTGTTGGTCTATTTACAGGTCTGCCAACTGTCAATCATCAGTGTCACATTCATACACACACACTATGCTCTGGCCCCTCAGACCAATATCTGACCCCAGGCACTGATACCTCACTGTGTTTGATGTTGAAGTTGGAGCTGAATCAAGTTAAGTCAAATTCTTATTGGACCCATATAGCACGAAACAAAAAGACCCCGAGGAGAACATCTAACCTGGTTACAGAGAGCAAACAAATATGTTTCAGCACAGGGCCCAGTATAAACAGGTATATGAATATGTACACAAACGCAAGGCTTGCATGCCAACAGATACATGCAATACAGTACACACACACATACATGCAGAGCCATGTAGATGTACTGTATGTGCATGTGATAGAAACACACACACACACACACACAGATTTTGGATTCAAGCGAACCCCTGAGGACTTTGACTATACTCCAACACACACACACACACACACACACACACACACACTGAACAGAGAACATTAATCCAAGAACAGGAGGCGTAGAAAGGAACAGTAAAAAGAGGAAAAAGAATGGCGTCTTTCCTGATCCCGTCTTTCCTCTTCTTCCCCGGGGGCCACAGAATGAGACTATTGTTGTCTGTCCTCTTTCTCCTCATTCCAGTCATCATTTATCCTTCTTTCATCCTACACAACTGTGCTCTTTACATAGTTTGGATACTCTATATGATTGACATCAAGGGTGGAAAAAAAGGCCTGCCTCATGATACCCACACCATGCCCATCTGTCCTGCTGGTTGTGATTGTACGTGTGGTATTGAGCTCTTTAGTCTTGTGTACTGTGGTGTCACATTTGTGCTATGTGGTGTGGTATTGTGGTAACGATGATGGGGCGGAGGGCAGACAGGGCTAAGCAGAGCTCTTCTTTAAAGTGAATAAAAAGTCTCTAGTGTGTGTAAAATCCTGTTTTTTATTCACGTTTCTTTGACATACTCTGGCATACACTGACGTGTGCGCACTTGAGGTACGCGGACGGTCCTGTCTCCGATTAGATGTTTCCTGCAAGTGCAGCCCATGTGTGCAGTGTATGGCGCTACCTTCACTTATGGAAGCACACTCTAGCACTGCAGACAGCTCCAGGAAAGCATCAGTAACTTTGAACCTGCATCTGGCTGTCATAATGAACAACAGTGCCTCCTCCAATGAGCAAGCATGGGAGACATTTACAAGATCCTTTTAGGGCTGCACAATAAATCATTTTTTTATCATCATCGCGATATTAACTTGCATCATAAACACATTGTGAAAGACTGCGACACATCGTTGATGCATAGTTGAAAGTGTTGCTAGAAAACTGCACTTTAAAATGCATCATTCTTTTTTTTATTGGTGCCTTTTGCATTCAGTTCAATGTTCAGTTTGTTCAATGAAATAATGTTGGAAATAATTTCCTTCCAGTGTTTTCAATTCAATAAGCAATTTGTTGTATTTTAGCAGTATACTGAAAGCAGGAGGAACGCAGAACTGAGTACACTTTAATATCCATTTATTTATCATTAATATGGTTATCGCAATATTCAACAACGTTATCACTTATCACATATTTTCCTCACATTGTGCAGCCCTAGATCCTTTATGTTAATCAATGGAGATATTGGCTCATTTTTAACGTGTATTGATATATAGTCAGATAAGTGTAACGAAAAAAGACATGAATTGTGTGATTTTAGTCATTCCTCTAGATTTCTAAGATGTCCGCTGTACTTTGTGTTAAGTGCTAACTAGCAAATATGAGCATGCTAACACACTAAACTAAGAACGTGATCATGGTAAACATTACACCTGCTAAATGTCAGCATGTTAGCATGCTGACGCATTTAGCTCAAAGTGTACAGCCTCTTAACTGGCTGTAAACTAGAAGTCTTGATTTCTGTTTATGACAGATGTTGTATGTTTTGTATGTATGTTTTATCCACATGAACATCAACCCGATGAGCAGTGTAGAAGGCTTAATGTAACACACCCTACATTTTTAATTTTTTACATGTGCTTTAATAAACATAACTTGACATCACGTCTCTGAACAATTTTTTCATTTGCGTTCTCCCCTGTGGCCCTTTTAACCACGTTCAATCAAACTCCGACTTTTGACACATTTTTGTTTCTTTATATTGTTGGTTAAATTGTTCTCAATCTTAATCCCATTTCAAGAGCCACAATCCTGCTTCGACCTTAGTTCTTGGCGGTTACTCAAATCCTTTTTTGACTGGGTTAGGCAGAGCGGGGCTCAGCCAAAACCACCACTGTCCCTTTCAATTGACAGGATCTCAGTTGTCGTTTGATTGGCGCTCTGGTCTCTTTTAGACTATGATTGAGTAAAGATGTTTCCACTTTGGAGGACTGTAACAGTATAATGCCATAATTAGGTTGCCAGCACATTATTTGACTCCACACACACACACACCTGCATATCCCTCTTAAAGGGCTGGGATTCTCATCAGCTGAAGTTGAGTTCTTCTGTCTGTTCACTTTACCTTCCATTTCTAATCAATCCTTTGTTCTGCTCAGTCTGTTCTCGTCAAGTAGGAATACAGATGTCAAGGTCATTTGCTTCCCCTGTGTTGGAGAGAGAGATAAAAATCTCGGACCACTGTAGAAGATGATCCTCAATGCTCCGTTAACCATCAGCTGACCTGAGCTGATCTTTCCTTCCATTCTCCCTCCTCTTTATCTATTCTCCTTTCACTCTTGTTCTCACTCTCTTGACCGCTCACACTTTGTATCTTCCAACCCATCATCACCTTTAGTTGTTCTTTTTCTTTCCATCCTTTCCATGACCAATCCACGTATATCTTCTCTTTCTCTCTTAGTCTATCTACAGATAGTATTCGGAAATAATTTGGCATCTTTTGATTTGATGGATTAGGAAAATAATGTCCAGCCAGAGTCAACTACAAAAAGTGATGCTAAATTACCTTATTAACATTTTTGTTCTGTGTCTTTTAATATTTGTGGTACTGCAGAATGAAATTCTATTGTCCTTTTTATGGAAAGCCACAAACAGTAGAGGCCCTAAGTGAGTTCAAACCAAACACTAAGAATGATTTGTGGATAGTTTAATCCAAATCTGCTATTTACAGAGCAGGACTCGCTCTTTTCCACTCACTTACCAATACGTGGCCCGTGCTGACCTTAACATTTTAAGAAGCATCTCTGTTTACACTCATTTCCTCCACGGCTCTAGTTGCTCGTTGTCTGTTGCTCCCCCAAGTATTTGGTGTCCACAAATCCACAAAACGTGGGCTCTCTCTCCCCCTATATAGCCCACATGTGTCACCAGAGACACATGTGCTAACCTATTAGCACGCTTAATAGCCCTCTAAATTCCCCTGATAGTTTTTAATGAAGCCACTTGCTGTAGGGATCAAAGCAGCAGTGTTAAATTTAGGCTTTCATTAACCTCTCTGTGTCTCAGTTTCCTGCTATTGTCAGACAGCAGGCGCAAGTGTGGTGGACAGCAAAGGCTTTTGGGATGCGTGTGAGTGCGGGTTTAAAGTAAGTGTCCCGATGATAGAGTCCAGAGAGTGGAGATGAGTCGAAGGATCATCACGTCAACTGTGAGATACAGATAGCTGGTAATAGAAGCGTCGATGGATAGAGCAGTAGGATGTATAGATAGACAGAGGGATGGACAGATTGAGGTGTGAAATGAAAGCACCTGGTCCAGAGAGTGAGGAGGCCAATCCAGAGAGGGATCGAGGGGTCGTGACCCATGACAGGTGTGGAGGATGGATGCCATCGCTGTAACATTCATGATGGACAGATGAAGACAGCAGAGATAGAAAGATATTGCCCACACTGAGGGGAAGGAGCTGCAGGGGTAGATCACAACTCAACACTTCACCAATCGTGTGTGTGTGTGTGTGTGTGTGTGTGTGTGTGTGTGTGTGTGTGTGTTCCCAGGCCTCTTTCAAATTCAATAATTCAATTTTTCAATATTTCTTCTTAGCAAGCCAACACATCACTCAGTGTATCTAATTTATCCAGTATTTGCTCAGGTCCATATATGGTATATTTGACTTAGGTTAATGAGTGCTTCTCCTGCCAAGCCAAAAGAAGATAAATATACTAGAGTTGAGCAAAGGGAATCACTTTCCCGTCTTACACTGAGACTGAGACTCCTGCTGCTTGTGGGCTTGATTTGTGCTGTGGCAATAAATGTCAAACATACAACAGAGACAAAACACACACATAAACCCTGATCCTGTGAATTTGAGATGAGTACAGAATGTACAATGAAGTGCTACATTAATACAAAGTCCCTGCAAAAACTGTGACGGGAATCTTGTGTGGCTTCCAGCTAATTAGAATGAATAAGATGGAGAAAAGAGGTCAAATTCATCTAATCTCATAGGACATCTGATTGGTGTGTTATTGCTTTGATGGTGGTATCAGCTCGTGGTGGAGTTTGGTTAGTGGCTTCTCATGTGTGGTTTAAGGTAATTGTGTGCGTTTCTGTGGTGCGGAGGATCTGGAAATCTTCGCTGACGGAGGCCAGGATGCCAGGCACCATCGGGAATGTTGGGAATGCTGGATGTCCTTTCACAATGACGTGTGTGTGTGTGTGTGTGTGTGTGTGTGTGTGTGTGTGTGTGTGTAAAAATGAGTGAGTGAAAGATAAATGAGAGATGTAAGGGAGTAAGCAAGTGGCCTTGAATAGTTTGTAAGGTCTCCCGTATAAACACAGTGACCCTGTAGCGATGCTCTGTACCTACTAACAGCCGAGCTAAATGGACTAATATATTTTCCATGCCTGCCGTTGTAAATAGACTCTCATTATACAGAGGTTGTTTCATTTAAAAGGCATGTAACCTCTCATGCTTGGGGTTTAACACGGAACTATTTCTAGTTTTTCATTAAAATTCTCACTCTATATTTGTCTGTTTTGTCTGTGAGTTGTCTAATTAAAAAACATCTCAGGAAATCAAGATCAGCTTTGGAAACTTGTGGTAGTGAAATAAAAAACAGATGTTTGTGGGCTAATTAAGTAAGTTTTTGGTCTCTTTTGTTGTGTTTTGCTAACTCTTATAGAATTATAGTAAAAAAAGCAAAGTAGTCAGTGAGTGGAATTAGACAGCTACGATGTTTGATCTTTTTCTGTGCATTTTAAGGGAGCCGTGTTGTGTTCATTTTTCTCCATGATAAGACTGTTATTTATGCCCTTAGCATGGAGGATCCAGCCTTGTGTTTAGCATCCGTCATGCTCTTATCACAGCTGTACGGTTAAGGCTTCCTGATCAATTGGCTGCTCCGGCTAATAGATGCCCCCAAACGGTTAAACGGAAAACCAGAAAAAGGCAATTTTACTCTCATTAGGAGTAAATGTTTGCTGAGGCACATAAAACACTTTTGGGAACACTAAAGCTCAGGAGTGTCTTGCAGCAGAGGAGTGAAGGCCATGTTTGGAGGAGTATGGAATGCTTTGGCCCGTTGTCGTCCCGCTGGTCTGGTGATGGTGGTGTCAGGTTGACTGTGATCCCGAGTTACTTGCATTCCCATCGTCCCCTCCCTAAAAACATAACACCGACCAGCCCAGTACTGGGGCTGGATCATGGCATCAACCCACCAGTCATTATTGTCCCGCCACCATCTTTTCTGTCATATAGAGAGAGGCATGCTAATCCTTCTGTCCACACAAACACACATCAGATGTCAGAGGGGGTAAGATGGGAAGGACACAGTCACCTTGTGCAAAAGGGACTTGGTGTTTTCAGACAAATGGATAAACAGCCAGCCAGATAGCGGACTGAGGCTCAGCCAAGACGCTCAAAACAAAGCCCATCGGAAGGAGCTAGGCATATTTTAAGCTTACTATTATTGTCCTCTTACACAAAAGCATATTTGAATGTGACCATAGCCTTAAACATGCATGCATATGTATGTCAGCACACACACATATACACACAAGCTATTCTTGTCTAGCCACTCATCTGAAAAAGTGCAGAGCTGGTTATGTTACATTGGGAATGGCTGTGGAGGATTTGGAGGGCAGAATCTGAAGCTGGATAACCCCTCAGCCAGTTTAATGTCACTGTCATTGTTGTCGGCTCTGTGCTGTGCTGCTGACTGCACAACTCCTAATAAACATAAACTTCCTCATTATGGGAATAATTGTTCTGGTTAGGGGGAATGTGGGCTCAGTCTGTGTGTGGCCAGGCATCGCCTGCCTGCAGTGTGGCTCCAAATACTTAGCTTTCCTCAGGAAGATTTGCGTTGCCGTGTTTCACTTTGCCTCCACACACACTGACCCTCGAGGCTGCTTGTATTCGTGAATACAGATTTTGTCTGACATTTAAAATGTAATAATAATGTGAAATCGGTTTCAATCAGCCATAGATTTTTATGGAGGACACTAATCAACAGAAAGTAAGAAGAGGAAAAGCTGAGAATGAATGTCGATTCATTTTGTCATTTAAAAGCGATGTTTAAAACATGATGATTCTGCAAATAATTGCCATGCTGACAGGATTTTGTCTCCATTGCCATTGTTTCAACACATAGTCAATGGAAAAACTATTGAATTTCTAGCCAGTGTGGTTTGTTCTCCCAAACTTTTATAAAGTCCTGTGTCAACACTTCCTCCTTATCCAAATTCCACTCAAAAGCCTCAGGAATCCTTCCCACTGTATCGTCCATTGCCTCTGACAGAATTGTCTCATTGTGAAAATCAGGCTCATAAACGCTGCTTGGACTGTCTCGAGCAGTTGTGGTCAATCGGATAAAGAGAATCAAGGGAGATGAGACTCCTACTAAAACATTGTATGTTGACTGCAATATATTTAGTCATTTTTATACGTGCAAAAAGGAAACATATTTGGAATTTAGCACAATAGCTGAGTTTAAGGATAAGGCTGGCGATATTCTATCTTTTTCCAATTGTCAAATAATCCCATAAAATACCAAAACCAACAATGAAATGATCCTTCTAACAAGTAGTGTCTGTGTAGCCAAAGCCTCTGTCATAGAGCTCCATTGATGTTAAAAAACCATTAAAGACACATCAATGAGCCACACTGTTGCACGGGGTGACATGTTCCTTCTTCACAATAAACATGAGCACTGTAGTTTATTTTAAGTCAAATCCACTGTGCTGCTTTAAATAGCACACCCAATGTCTGTAAATCTGCGGATAAAAATAGTCCCCAATAAATGCACTGTTTACTCCTGTTTGACACCCAGATAACTCAACAGTAACGTTGGCTAAAAACTACAGTACCCAGCTGTTTTAAGTTGTTGTAAATCATTTAGCCTTTTTTAAACATATGTTTGACCTGTTTTACATCTTACATATTCAGTAAGAGCGAATGGGCTTCGGGTTATTTCCACAGACAGGTTAGTCAGACTAACACATTGTTGGTTTATGTCTTTTCACAGAATATGTTGACAATAATAATAATAATAATAATAATAATAATAATAAAATGTAATTTGTCAGGCTTATCCTTTAACCTTTTTTTGCATTACTAAAAACTAAAACCAGTGCAGAACTCTCTCAGAAGTCTTTTTCAGCAAATCCCAAATCATTACCTCTGTGTGGCCTGGCATGTTGCAGTAAAGTGTGCTGAGTGTGTATGGCGTGCAGTCACTCTCTGATGCCTATCACTGTGATTAGAAGTGTTATTAGTTCCAGCTCTGCCAGCTCAAGCAGAGCCTGAAAAAAACATGTTTATCTATGGACACATGAAGTATAAGAACATATGTGTGTGTGTGTGTGTGTGTGTGTGTGTGTGTGAACACACACACACACACACACACACACACACACACACATACACACACAGGTCCATTCAAGCATGAAAATGTCTGTGTGCCTCACACAAACAAACGTGCAATCACAAACCTTTCCACTCTCACTTGTGTTTGTTGTGTGTGTGTGTGTGTGTGTGTGTGTGTGTGTGTGTTTTTACATGGTGCATTTGTCGTTTGTGTGTCTGTTTATCCTTGCCATATGTTTCTAATTTATGAGGGTCTAATAGAGGATTTAAAACACATTAGTTTCAAGAGGACCCAGCTCTTTCTCCATCGCTTGCTATAGGAAACACAGTTTACATCTCTCTGTATTAATGACCATAAGTGCTGTGTTCGATTTGTGTACTTTTTTCCTGCATAAACGGATGTTTATGTGTAAACACTCCTCCTCCAGATGGGACATCAAATGGATCTCTGAATGGCCGAAAAGGAAAACGTGCCCCTGAGTGCTTTTAATAGATGATTTACTGTGTATGACATCTCATTTGGCTCAGAGGGTCTTCTCACGCTTTTGTACCAGTCTCTTGCATCAGGGTATCTTGTATAAAGTATGAAATGGATTATTATTTTTCCATGTGTATTCATTTCACTAATATTCCATTCAATTGTTTCCCACTCAGTTGTACAATGCTGGTATTCTCTCAGAGTTTTTAGCCTCTCTGGGGTTGTTTTTTGTCGTGTTTGCAGGAGTCTCCATGTACTCAGATTGTAATGTCTCTGTGTGTGTTGTGGAATGTGTTTGAAGAGTTGGTAGGAGTGTGCTGCCCTCTGCCCCGCTCACTCCTTCATGCTGTATGATGTGTGTTACCCTTGCCCCTACTATGCTGCCCCTACACCCTTTTCCTCTCCCCGCACCAGACCTCCCCTCATGCCCTCTGCTCCCTGGACCTCTGCGCTCTCAACCGTTACGCTCCCATAGGGCCGTCTTTCTTATCGTCCCCATCCTTCTACCCTCAACCCCGACCCTTCTTTGTTCTCCTCCATCTTCACCTGCTGTCCATGCTTCCCTCTCTGTCTGTCTCCCTCTGCCTCAGAGCATCTCTTCAGCTTCTACGATCTGGAGCTTGATGCTGGGGTAGAGGAATGTGTCCAAGGCTAGAGGTCCCCTCTGTGGTGAACAATCAAACACACATACACAACTTGTGTTTTCTGTTTGAAGGAAACAGCAATATTATGGTGTGAAGACAGATGGCTGCCAGTTCTCATCATCTTCTCAATAACTTGACCTCACATCTGGCCTGAAGGAGCTGCCACAGAGCAAGGTGTATGTGTGTCTTATGCATGTGTGTGTGCAGAGGGTAGAGATTGGATCCCTGCGGTGCAGTTTATAGGACCTCAGTTATTAGATTAGGGAAACGTAAATAAAGGGCTGTCATTGCAAATGCTGATTAATTTAGTGTGGTTGATGCTCCCATATGATCAACTAAATCTTAAAGCTTAGAGCTAATCTTCTTCTAAAGTCCATTCATCTCTTTGTCTGACTGTTCCTCCTCTGTCTTCGTCCACATGTCTGCCTTCATGGCCATGTGTTGAGTTATAATTGGTCTGTGGTGTTGAGCTGTTAGAACTCTGGTGACCTTTGGGCCTGGTCCCTGAGAGAAAGTTCAATACCAGGAATAAAAACATCACTCTTCTCCTGGGCCACACAAACTGCCCCATACATAAAACAGCCAACCAGCAGTGCTACTGGGAGCAATGGACGCCAAGGCTCTTTGGTTTTGAATAATTAGATTGAGAAATAGAAGCAGAAAGTTGCAGCACGCTCCTCTCTGGGAACAATTTTGAAGTAATCTACAGATATCAGTCAACCTTGTTTGACAGAATGGGACCTTCCCCCTCATCGGTCCAGATGTCCCTCTTGCAAGAAACCCTTTAAAGGAGTGTGAGAGTCGTGATGGGCAACACCCAAGTTGAAATGTAGATGCTTTTAATCTCTCTTACATAAGCACATTAGTGAGGAGAGGCGCATGTGTGGGTAGTTTACACCGAAGGTACAGTTATGCTCTGGGTACTCCACATAGCATTCGGGGAAGGAAAACGTGAGAAAAACTTGACTCCCACACTTTGGCCTTGTCCCCGGCAGACAGCAAGACGACAACCCCCCAGCGCTCACGGATGAATCTCACACTGAGTGGAACTTTTGATATCTTCCTCTTCTTTTTCAACCCTTCACTCAATCTTCATTTTCTCCAGAGAGGTAGAGAGGCAGGGCCAGGCCAAGCTGCTCAGTGTCGGACAAGCTGGGCTTCCTGGTGGGTGATAAGTGACGGAGCAGGGCCCGAGTGGTCAGAGTCCACAGGGAACAACTCCGGGGAGGCCCTTAGGGGTCGGAGGGCAGGTCAGAGGTCACATATGAGGAAGATGAAGAGAGACTGGGTTGAGCTCCTCGAGGTACCACAACACAGATGGTGATGAGGGGAAATAAGAGAGGGAGCTGGTGTCACGGAAATATAATTTAATAATAATTTTTAATAATTTATACTGTTTATTGATCCCCAGTGGGGAAATTACAATTTACACTCTGTTTTTTTTTTTTTTAAATCACTACACACAGGCCTGAAATACACACACACATGCTCAGGACCTATGCACAAATGGAGAGATGTCAGAGTGAGTGGGCTGCCAGTGCTAGACCAGCGCCCTGAGCGGTTGGGGGGGGGTACGGTGCCTTAACTAGCCCTCCCACACTAATGAAGCACTCTACAAGCTCAAACACTCCACTCAAAGCATAATAATCAAAGAGGAAAGCTTTCTGATCGGGGCAATTAAGAGGTTTGTTTTCTGAATGCCTTTTTGAAGCAGCTGACATGCTGCCCATTCATCTTTAATTAATCAAGCTCAAGGCAGAAAATCCACATTATGTTACAGATAGGTGCACATATTTGGGCAAGCTATTTATTTCTCTGGTCTCAGTTTGGCTCTGCAGCAGTTGGCAGGTTGGACTAATTAGGATCTGTGTATGACTATGTGCATAAGTGTGTAAGAGAGAGAGAGAGAGAGAGAGAGAAAGTGAGGAAATCAACCTGAGATGGGGGGTGTGTGTGGATGTCTGGATGCATGTTTGTACTCATGACTGATTGTGCAGGGCTTTTAGCGCGTGTGTGTGTGTGTGTGTTTACAGAGGATCACAGGACCGGACTTCAGCTGTGGAGTGACCCCTAGCTGGGGTCCTGCAGGCCCCCGGGGGCCGAGAACACTGAAGTGGGTCCCTGCTCTCTCAGTGGGTGCTCTCTGTAACAGCGTCCTGTTTGCTCACACTAACTCTGTTTGCTGCAGTAATGACATTTTTAAAGAGCATTATAAAGGTGTTCTGTTCAAGGTGATACAATCTGAGTTGAGTTAAACTCAGGAAGCAGCTCAAAACAAGGGGAACATAAATGCTTTCACAGTCTGTTAGTCACATCATCAATTTCATGTTTGGCTAATTGCCTCCTGTCCTGCCCGGCTCCTCCGCATAATAAAAATCAAATCTCTCTGCAGACGAGCATTTCCTGTTTGGCAGGAAATTGACTTTAGAGATAAGGCTTATTTGCATAAAGATGGCAGAAAGAGGAGAGTAGCGTGTAATTATTTGCAGGGAGAAGGAGAGTCAGGTCAGAGCTTGTTTCTGCTGGAGGGTAAAGTCCTTGTCCTGATAGTGGTCTGGTTATCTTTTTACCAATCTTTGGATTCAGTTGATTTTATTTGATGTTCTCTTATCACATATGTCGGCCTAAGGACAGTTCCCATGCACTTGGCATAGCATGAGAAGCGTTATGCAGTCCAAATGTGCTGATTTGTTGAGATGCTATCAGGCGTCTAACCAATGTTTCTTAGATGCGATACGAGCAGAGAATTTACCACAACAGGCAGAGGGGGTGTGTTTTTAGTATGTTGGAAATTATTAGACTAACTTGGAGGACTAGTTGGACAGTTTGGGAAATGCATGTGATTTATTGGCAAGAGTTACGTGAGAAGATTGATATTTGGTATCAATCAAATTATCGAACTCTTAGCAAGAAAGCAAATAAGTGAATTTCACAAAATGCCAACTGCTCCTTTGAAGAAATATAGGCAATGCAGCATTTTTGATTCAGTTAGTTTGTAAGTCCATCTTAGTACCTTGACGAGCTGTTATCACGTCCCCCCTCTAGAAGTGTTCCTCCAACCATTCCGTACTCCTCAGTTAGCCCCTCACCAACAACCGCAGCAGCAGCCACCATCCAGCCATCCATGCATTAGCGCGATCTCACCTTCCAAAGACTGGCTGACTTTCAAAGACGGACTTTGCTTGCATATGATAATGTGTAGCTGTGGTTATTGTGTCAGATGAGACGTGTTTTGGGGGCCATGGAGATGTCTGTGTGCGATAGCGTTTAGTAGGAACACGCTGCTTTCTGTTTCAGAGTGAGCTCGTCTGTGTTTCTGGGTCAGGTAATGAGCTGAGTGGGGGCTCATGTGTGTCACTTCAAACAGTTCTTAGGCTGTTATTGGAACCTCATGTCTCAGTTACGTTTTCAGCATTCTTTCTTTCAGTGTTATATATTTTATCTCCATCAGTGAAATCCCAGATGCCAAAAGCGTGTATATTAGGGATTTTTTTCTTTTTTTCAAATGCACTGCAATATGTCTACTGACAATTTAAAAGAAAGTGCTGCCCTGTCATCCAGTGGCACAGAAGTGGAAACACATCGAGCGTTAACTCAGTGTTGGGGTCAGAGATTGTCTCTGGCTTTCTTCAACCACCCTTTGAAACACAGGAGCCTAACTCATGACAAACGTATGGTTTTAGTCAGAGTTTAGGAATTTGCAGGTTTGTTGAGTATGGATATATGTATGTGGATGTAAAATGGTGGAAGATTTTGTTATCTTTGGATGATGGTCAGTTCGTCAATCCTGTCTTTCTAACACTTTGAAGTGTAAGTCAGCGGGAAATCTAAACAGTTGGCCAAATTAGCATAACATTTAGTATTTATGTTCATAATCCCCAAAATATGCATCTTAATCATTTTGTGCATTTCACAGTGGAAGTTAAAATGTTATTAACACAAAATTGTACCTATAGTTTTATTCAGTTACACATGCAAACAGAAAATCTTATCCCTTACTTTGTACATCATGTGAGGTATCCTTTGAGGGTATCATTTAATTGTTTCATCCCTGGTATCATTAGAATACATTTGGTACTGATGTCAAAACAGCATCTTTTTCAATATTTTTATGTTTTCTCCAAAATCTTCCTTTTCATTAAAAAATACAACTTCTGAAATCCATTAGTTTGTTGGTGTTGATGTAAAACCCAGCCATACCTCTGTAGTAGGACATTTACATTTTGCATTTGTATTCCCCCAGCTTGATGGCTTCTTGAGTCAAATGAATCTACTGTACAAACACGCTCTTATCTGAGAGATGCCAGTCAGGCTCCAGCCCCCCCATGGGTGTACTGGATGCTGATAGGTCAAAGGTCTGCCATTACTGTGGCAGTTTATTACATCAGGCCAGGGTTAGCGCTGATAGCACCTAGTAGCATGATTGATCACAACGCCTTAAATTTGCCCAACTTGACCACAGAGCAGCCATTTTTCCAACCACGGAATCAAATGCCCCTAACTGCGGGGTCAGAAGTGATCTAATTGGCTGAGAGAGACTTCTGGCAATACTTATCCTTCCTCTGTGGTCTTCCTAGCTTACACTGGTGTTGTGGGAATGAAGCTGGGACTGGAATGATGTCCTTAAACTGTGTACAGATCTTGTTCGAACTAATTCAAACACATGGGATACTATAAATGTTTGTGTCTGCTCTGTTTTTAGTGGCAGATTTGCATTATACAGTCTTACCTAACACACACGCATTTGATTTCCTACGGGCACTATTGCTCACACACATATACAAACACACACTGGGCTTTCTATAGTATACCCCCTGAGTCAGCCGTCATTGCGTGGGTACATACCTGGCAGAATTTATGGAAATAAAGTGCAGGTGAGAAGATGGAAGAAAGTTTTCCGATCTGAGAGGCTGGTCGGTTTAACTGCTCAGGAGTTATGAACTCCGGTTTATAAAATTGAAATGAGGTCCAGTATGAAATGACAAATCACGTGCACCCATGCATTTTTAGAAGAAGAATAAGTATGAATTTTTAATTTCTTAATTTATCTTATTTATTAAATGATGGCTAGACAGCCATCATTTAATTATTGCAAATTATTATTTCAGTTTGGACAAGAACTCATGTGGCATAGACATAAAGGTGCTCTGTAATACTGCAATCCATCACAGTGATCATTTTATTGCCTTAATTTCCTCAACAAAGCTACATTATCAACATGTGGTAATGCAGCTACAAATGAAGACCGTTTTGAAAAAGATAAGATAAGCCTTTATTGATCTCCAGAGAGGGAAATTTTGGTCGTTGCAGCAGCACAAAGAAAGAAATAATTAAAGATAAATAAAGAAAGTTAAAAATAAAGGTATATAAAACTAAAATAAGAATAGAAGTAAACATATTGCATTCAGGAAGTTCCAACATACAAGACTTGAGAGTTATCTGCCTGAAAGGTGGAAATAAATCTAAAAATTGATGTTGTGCTTTGACCAACAACTAGCAGCTGTATTAAATGTATATGATTTGACGGTCTAATACATGCAAACCCACAAAAAATTCTCTCCCAGTACATTGGCTTGTTATTTTCTCCACTGGGTGGTACCTCTGCTGCAGCTGGGACTAAGGTCTTGCTCAATGCCATTATTGTGGTAGCTTTTGATTTTGGGAAGAATACTTCTCATTCACTTTCCTGTCCCATATATTTGTTTCCTTTCCAGCTAACCTTTAGGCGATCATCACCCTCAGTGATTATGGGCTAATCAATCGTATTTACTGCCTGGCATGGAACAAAAAGGCCTACAGATAACTGTTTATTCTGCACTCATATGGAACCTCACAGTCTGGTCATAGTTAAGCTCTGGTGAATAGTAGTACACATGAAATCTCAAACTTGTCTCCACCGCCACTTCTATAAAGGTCTTCTAATGTCAGATACTCCTAACAAACCGCACATGGTTCCTGTTTTTGGGAGGCATTTCTCACTGTTGTTGTACTCTGTGGTTTGTTGCTCCAAATCAACAGAAGGACTGACATGAACGGTGAATGTCCCCCTACAGGGGGGTTAGCTCTGAACAATTGTATGAGAGTGCAGTGTTTCAGTGTTACATGAGAAGAGATGAGATACAGTTAGAAGGGTAATGTAATGTCATGCTATTCAAAAATCCAGGTGGAGGCAAAGTCATGACATCAGAATTGACTAATGGGAGAGTGGAAAATTGGACAACACTTTCACTCAAGCTAAGTCATTGACTTCTTATGAATGTCTGTTGAAAAAAGTATTTTTATCCTGACCTTTATTCACATTATCTACATTTTGTGCTTTGCGTCTATTTTTATAGTTTTCTGATTTTATGTTTCCTTATAAGCACTTCATAACTTGTTTCTTCTTCCCTCTCCCCCCTTTATTATTTTATTAGCTGCGACCAGCAACTCTATAGCTCGCTCTGTTGGTCCACAAAAATGTCTCCACCTTTTGGCGGCCACAGTTTTCGCCCTATAGGAGGCTGCCATTTGTCATGGAGGTCAAGTGTTTGTGAGGTTGTGTGTGTTTGAATGCATGAACACGTGGATGCATGCACATATGTAGTTGCAGTTATTGCAAATTTGGGCTTGTTGTTTTTCTTCCTTATTCTGTCACCATCTCTTCTCTCCTTTGCGGTCATAGTTCGATCTCTCCTTTTTGCATCCGCTGCCTTCTATTTTAATATTAGTGTGGTTGGGAGTAAATTTGTGAAATTTACAAAATGTATGGATCATGGCCCAAGCATTAGTGTAAAAACGTAAGCAGATTTACCCTGAAATCAGATCTTCCTCTCCGTGTGATAATCCTGTGCAGCCTGGGAGCACACGCCTGTGAAACGGCTCGTACGGCTGCTTTGTTGAGCTCAGAGCTGTACAGCTGATGGCGGTCTGTTTACTGATCTGACTGATGAGGTTTAGTATGCCTGTTAATAAAACTATAGCACCAGCTCCCACTGTGAACCCCAGCAACAGTCTGGGATAAAATCCAAAATGTTCCATTGTTTTCTTTCTCTTTGGTTCTGTGACTCATTAAAGTGTGTGTGTGTGTGTGTGTGTGTGCGCGTGTGCGTGCCACTATGTGTGCTTGCACAACTTGTGTTTGAATATTTCTTGTGAGACTCTGTCTCAGTCATAAGCTAAAATGGGATGTAAATTTATGAATAGTTTGTGTTGAATAGCTGGCAGCGCGATTTGAGGAGAGATTTTTTTTTAAATTTTTGTTGGAGCGTCACACTGACCCTTGTTCCACTCCCACAGCCTCATCCCACACCAAGACTTTCTCCCATGCACATGCGACCCACACTTTATTGGCTGCTGTTATCAATATTGGGGTGGCAGTAGCTCAGTCAGTAGGGAGTTGGGTTGGGAACCGGAGGGTTGCTGGTTCAAGTTCTCATACGGACCAAAGTATGATGGTGGACTGGTAGCTGGAGAGGTTCCAGTTCACCTCCTGGGCACTGCCAAAGTGCTCTTGAGCAAGGCATCCCCCAACTGCTCGGGGCGCCTTTCCATGGGCAGCTACCCCACTCTGACATTTCTCCATTAGTGCATATATAGGTACTGAGCATGTGTGTGTAATTCAGGCCTGTGTGTAATGTGTATAATAATAACAACAGAGTGAAAACATTGTAATTTCCCTTGCGGGATTAATAAAGTATAAATTATTATTAATAGCATAAGATAACACTTCTGAGTGGGGAGGATGCTTGACTTTAGCGTTCATGTTAGCTATTTCCAAACATTTCTTTCATAGATCAAGTTCTGACCCTCCAAAGGAATTCCTTCACAAAACAGCCTGTGTCTCTAAGGACTTTAAAAATAATTTCTTCGGAATCTAGCGCTAAATCTAGGCTGCCTGCTTCCCAATCCCTCCTGGTATAAAAGGCTCTGATACGGGGGCTGAGGAGGTTATTAACTAGCCCGATGCCTTATGTTGATGACTTCATTACAAGAAGACAAAGGCAGGGTGAACCTGAGGGTCTGATGGGTGTTTGAGGGCTCTCAGGGGGTTAAGCTGCACTTTTAAAGAACATCCAGTTGTTTGAAAAGCAGAGTCTTACAGTCTTCCTGCCACCTGCCATCTTATTCCTGTCCAGTTGATCTGATGTCATAAACACACACACACCACACAATGTTAACTCACGCAGTCTAGCTGAATGGATATGAATCTAGGCTCATTGTTATCTGGATGCTCATTTCCTGCCTGCCTTTTCCCACCTCATTGCCCTGCCCTTAAACACACACACACACTCACACACTCACAGCAAGCCCAGGGGTCGGAGGGAGGGAGATTAAGAAGCTAGTCATAGAGGTTAAAGGTTACTTAGTTCCTACCTCCCAATGATTCTGGGTCAGTATGGTGTGCAACTGTGTGCACTCTTGCGTATGTGCCCGTGTGAGCATGTGTGTTCAAGGTGGACAAAGCGGAGCTTGTGTGCACAAGCGCACAGCTGCAAGGCCTACATCGTGTTGATGAGGTCTTAATCAGAGCGCTTACAGCTGGGGTTAGAAGGTCGACGGGTGACGCTAGGTTTTGATTGGGCCCCTGGGAACCTGACGGAGCCCGAGGGCGCAATGGCAGGGTGGCAATGGAGGGCCACAGCACAGTGACAAGGCTGATTTCTCTTGGTCAGTGCACCCAGCATGCTTTTTTGCACATGGACACATAACATATTGTGTCCACCACACATGGACAAAAGCCAGAGGTTCGTTATTACAAAGCAGGAAGAGCCTACTGTGCGGCTAAACCAGCTCATGCTCTCCAGCCATCATCTCCTCTACCTCAAAATCTTTAAACCACCAGACTGGCTCTTATCTTGCTCCATTCCCCAGCCTGCAGAGTGTAGCACAATAAAGGCCATCAATCAGCTGAATGTGTCATTATAAATGAAAGAATAAAGACAGAAATGCTTTATTGTGCTTTTATAGGGAGTCCCTCTCCTTAGTATGCACTGCTTGATCTCATGCCAAGCGTCTGGAGGCAGGGATGACTCACATGGTTCTTGAGAGTTTAGTGGACTGTTTTGAGTGTGCATGTTTTGTGTGTTTGTCATGGTCAAAAAGGTTTTTACATTGAATGAATTTCAGAAAATGTCTGAGCTTAAAATCAATCAAAAGCTGCTACTGGAAATTTGGAGCACCGCTATCCTGTCCACATTTATTCACTTTAGCGTTCAAAAGTGCAAGAACTTTCCCCCATGGGCCACTGAAGGTGATTTGTGACTGCAGCCTATTTTCCAGTGTGTTCTGGGAAAGAAACATGAGGCGGTTTTTGACTAGAATACTTTATGAATGATGAGGCGGTTTTTGACCAGACTACTGTATGAACGCAGCCTGAAGCAGTAGAAAATGTTGGTAACGTGCCACCAGCAGTAGGAGAAAATACTGACCATACACAAACAATTTCATCAACCAAATATAAAACAACCAATGAGGGAGGAAACATTACCAAGGGCTAGAAGATTGACTGTTTGGGGTCAGAGAGTGGAGAATCATGGCAACAAACTCTTCTGTAAGGCCAGCAGAATTTTCAAATCAGTCACAAGGAATCCTAAAGGTTAATTAATGTTTATTTGCCTATATGCAATGCAAATATACAATTAAAAGTTCCATAAGTTGCATCTGAAAAAGAACCAAATTTCCCCAGAAGGCAGAAGTGACCTCCGTGATTTGTTTGCCATCTGTCACTAGAGGCACAGTTTGGTAAATTGTGGCCCCATTCAGACTTCCAGTGAACATTCTGTTTCCCCTCAGTAGAATCCCTCTCTGTGATGGGCTAATAGTCTTGTCTGGCTTCAAAGCAGACATCCCCCTTCTACTAAGCTCTTAGAGGTTAGCGAACATCACTAAAAAGTGAAATATGAAAGAAGTAAAGGTGAAGCAGAGGTGACTGCAGAGCGGTTCCTCTGGTTTTCCTCCATCCAGCTGACTTTCATGGCAGGGACAGCAGCAGTCACAGCCAATCAGTGTCATTTAAACCCAGTCAGCATAACACATACTTGTTCTGAATAAATATACCGTATGCCATTATACCTTTCATATCCTGACATGCCCAAATCATGTCATATATATCAAGTTTATCCTTAAATATACAGTATTGGATCCACATCACATTTCTTAGTGATGCTGAACATCTGTCTTGTCTTTGGAGGCAGATGCTTTACAGCGCTCTGACCTTTTCGTAGGATCATTTTAAGTTAGAGGCCTTCATTTTGTAAGGGGCGACATGTTTGAGTGTTTATTTTCTACCCACTGTTTGCATGCTCTTGTTTATTCAAGCCTGATCCAAAGTTTTCCTCAATGGCTCCCCGAAGATAAGTAGGTGGGCAGTTTGGCGATGGATCAGTGAGCGATGAGTGGATGACGACACGCTGGGCTGCCAAGAGAGATGCATCCTGCGGTTAGCCGCTGGACTCTGATGCAAACATCTTCTTTCGCTTTAATGGACTCAGCTGTTGGAACGATGGAGGCTGCCCATTTACTCTCTCTACTCCTTCCATATTTTCCCGTGACTCAACTGTTAAACCTCCAACCTGCTTGCTCTTGCATTCTTTACCTCTTTGCGTTTTCTTTCTTTTGTACACAAAGACCTCCAAAGTCAAGCATTAGCTGTCCACATGAAGGAAAGCAGCATATCAGGTGCTCCCTTATGCCCACTTGAAGTTTTCTCTTCATCAAAGAAAATGTTAAATTTGAGTTGCTCAGCTGTCACAGTTTGGTTGTTTTCATAATTTTTGTCATTACTGTGTCTTTGACGTTGCTGTGATTTTCTTTAGTCAACTTGAATTTTGCATGTTTTGCTGTGAAACACAATTCAAGAGCTTGGCCACGTTTTGAGGACTTTTTGAGTCAGTCATCCACTTGTATCCAGTGTTACACACACACACACACACACACACACACACACACACACACACACACACACACACACACACACACACACACACACACACACACACACACACACACACACACACACACACACACACACACACACGTACGTGAGAGTCTAAAGCACTGTAATCAAAGCCACATTGTTTCATTTCATTCTTTGCCATGCCATGTGAGATGCCACATTTCGACTATTGCAACATACCACTTGTGAACCCTGTTTTCTTTGCAATACAGTAAAATATGGCAACTGTAATATGGCATGGTGTATGATGTGTGTGATGTGAAAAATCATAAATGTAGTTAGAATATATGCCAGTCAAAAAGCATTGTTAGATAAGTCATTGAAGTAAAATTAATAAATCTACATCTAAGACCATTACATTTGTCCCAGAGAATTCTGGCACAGTGCAATTTCATGTATCACAATCCAGCTTGTGCACACGGCCATATGTTAAAGCTGCAGTATGTGGCACACAGTGCTTCCAGTCTGCTGGCTTGGACCACAGGGTGTATCTATAGGGAGATTAGAGGCCTTCCGCTCACCCAATGGGCTCTGCTAGTTTTAGGACTTAGCTTTGTCACAACAGGCGGGCGGACTGCTTTCCAAACAGCTCTTTCATTCAGCCTCAGTAACTGGGTGACCCACAAACTGGACTGAGCAGATAGGAAGGGAAACAAGCAGAGGAAAGGAAGGCATGTTGGGAAAATGGAAACTGTAATGATATAACCCTCCTGATGATGGGTCATTTATTAAATAAATGCCATTGGCCAGCAGAAGATGATCTAAGATTAAGAGGTAGATCTTTATATTAATCACTGATTAATTGATAAATGCTGTGTTGCAGCATAGTGCTGAAAAGCTCTTGAGCAAGAGCATGTGTAACCTCTGCTCAGCTCCGAGATGAAAGACAGACCTCCTTCTCAGTGTTTTGGTTCTGTATCGGTTTTGTTGTTTCAGGAGGCGTAAAAGCCTACGAAAGATCTCGATCCAGTCAGCTCCATAAAGCCGGTGGGGGTGATGGAGGAGGCTGGGCAGGGGACTTCTCTGCCAGGGGTTGCCAGATGTGTGACCTGGCCCATCACTTTGCAATACGAGTGACAGCTGACTCTCAGCCAGAAGCATATGGGAACCTGCGTCGATGCATCCATTCTGCACGAGAAGAAAGAAAGAGAACGATAAGTGCAGGGGAAGACAAAGGTGGAGATATGAGATAGACAAGATGGGCAAAATGACAAATAGACCATTCAAAAATAAAAGCATGGGAAAAAGGGATTGATAGAAAAAAAATTGTCTTCTGTTATTCATCTGCAGCTCACATGTGTAGTCCCGTTTCACTAAATGTACCAGAGAGGCTCCTCAAGGCAACCTTAACCACCACTCACCCACCCGCTCACAAGAATTTCATCCCTCTCTCCATCACTAACAGACTGTGTAATAAAACCATGTGTTTCACAGTCTCCTTCATTCAGTCTCTATTGTCTTTCACCCTCCACATCCCGCTCTCTGTGTAATTATCTCTCGAACACCAATTTGTACAGAGCTTACAGTGGACAGGAAAAGGCGATAGGGATTTATTAGCCGTAAGTTTGTATTTTAATGGACTGCAGACGCTGCATGACACGGATGTCCACTCCCATTGGCAGAGAGCTTTTTTCTCAGTCTCTGATTGGCCTGTCCAGAGATGCCATCAGTGAGCTAATGGCATGGTATCTCTGTGATCAGCAGAAGAACCCCGTTGTGCAGAGAGCCTGGACACTGCAGAATAAAAACAGGCCACATGTTGATCCGTGTTGTTTTTGCCCTCTGGGGAGAAGGAAGAGAGGTGATAAGGATCTCTGCAGGGTTTAGGCCAATCCCTGTTATTCAGTAGGTTTGTGTGTTTGTGTGTTTGTGTGTGTGTGTGTGTGTGTGTGTGTGTGTGTGTGTGTGTATAAAGAAAGTCAGTGCAGCTCTACTAATGTTTGGTCAGGAATTTTACTCAAATAACTTTATAAAATAAAAATATTTACATAAATAACAATCAGTGGAGATTCATCTAAGTTGCATTACTGTAAATATACTGTACATAAAACACATGTCCTTAAAGGATCAGGTATGACAGAGAAAAAACCCAGGAGTTACTTTATGGGATTTAATAATGATGAGTTGTGGATGGAGCGTACAGTCGACACAGGACCACCACAAACACAGGGCTCCTGTGCAGAATATCGTTTTTAAATTCTTTTCCCATGACAGTCATCCAATAATCCAATAATTATCCACAAAACAATAATTTATAAATCACATTAGAGCATAAGTTTGATTTTCCTCTAGCTCAACTTGAGGTGTATGTCAGAACTGAGCTGCAGAAGAACAGGCATCTTTAGTTACAGTTCTGATGGATGGTGTGTGTGCATGTGTGTGTGGGGGGGGGGGGGCCCTTCCCCGTAAAGTAGCTGTAATGAGAACAGCACGGTTTGTGCAGCAAAGAGAGCAGAAGACAAATACAGACAGGAGACATGAAGCAAAATACTGAAACTGACCTGCTGTTATCAGAACATATCCCAACGAGACTAAACAATCAGTCAAGTAATTGATTCATTAAATTGATTGACCAAAGCAATGACAATTTTAATAAATCATAGAAATCATTTATTAAGTAAAAATACCAAACATTTTCCAGACACAGCCTCTTAAATGGGAGTGTTGCCTTTATTTTCTCTGTTACATATCACTTTAATTTAAATACTGTTGGCATGCAGTGGCGGTACTTTACTTGAGTATTTTCTTTGCATGCCACTTTCTACTTCTACTCCGCTACATTTCAGAGATAAATATTGTACTTTTAACTCCACTACATTAATCTGACAGCTTAAATTACTAGTTCCTTTACAAATAAAGATTGTTGCACACAAAACACATACACTTTTATGTTTTATTATAAATTAAACTAGCCAACAATATAATGGCCTACAAGTCCAGCTGAACAGTTTGGATCGTTTCCAGTTTCTGAAATGTGAGGATTCTTCTGCATTGAGTACTTTTAACTTTTAATAGTTTAAGTACATTTTTCTGATGATGCTAACATACTTTTACTTAAGTAACCTTTTAAATGCAGAACTTTTACTTGTAACAGAGTTTTTTTTACAGTGTGGTATTACTACTTTTACTTAAGTAAAGGATCTGAATACTTCCACCGCTGAAGGCACGTCATTTATTTCCTCTCTTTTGTATTTGGAGACAGTATGTTGTTATATTTCAGTGGCAGAGTGATAACAAGGACTTTCATTGGATCATGGGTTAGGCCCTTAAAATTGAATCAATGCACCAGACGATAAGTAGAAGGTTTTTCTCTAACAATGTTTCAAAAATAATTTTGCTATACGTCGATGGTTGATCACAGCCATGATCTGCTTTTTGTTTGCAACTGCCTCTTTCACATGTCTTCAGCATGTGCCTCTGGTCCTCGGCTGCATACAAGGCATGCATGTGTCTGTTGTTCTGGCTCTGCATTAAGAATACACATCTGCTTTTGTCAGGTTGTTTTAAGCTGTGCAGCACCATCCAATCCTGGAGTTTCCCTGATCTTTGTATCTGTGCTCCCTCAGCAACCCTCTGCTTCCTATCCACTTGCATTGTAGAGAGGATGCTTCAGGCGTTGGGCCTCTGTATGTATCTTTTTTTTTTTTAAGATTATTTTTTGGGCATTTAAGGCCTTTATTTGAAGGGACAGCTGAAGACATGAAAGGGGAGAGGGAGGGGGAATGACATACAGCAAAGGGCCGCAGGTCGGAATCGAACTGAGCCTCTGTACATGGGGCGCACACTCAACCAGGTGGGCTACCCAGGCGTCCTGGGCCTCTGTATGACTTTTTGAAGTAAAAATGGAAGTGCAGATCTCAGTTTATCCTTGTGGATCCAGATCCTGAACTGTAAAAAGCTGTACAAATTCTGACTTTGATGTGCTGCGCCAAAATAATCTAACTTTGATGAGCTCTAGTGTGGTAATCTAACTTTAATAACTGTCAGAGGCTCTGACCGTGGCAATGCTACTGCTGCTCATTGAAGAGTGAGGCAGACAGGAACATTAGAGGTAAGACAGGGAAGAGGATAAAGGTCGAGAAGTTTATGTGGTGATCCAAAGTGAAAGTGAGGGATAAAAGAGAGTTGATTTGGAGGAACAGAACAAATGCAGAGATGGATGTAGAAAGTCACGGAAGAAGAGAGAAAGCCCTTAGAGAAGTCTTGGGCAATCTTCTCAGGCTGTTTAGTAAATGTAAAGTGATGTTTACGGTCATGTTGTTATTATTTGCAGGTGGAGACGTTGAGATCACTGTGTTTTCTTTTCAGTCAATAAAGTCCACTCTAACCAACTCTGTCACCATGAGAAAGTGCCTCTTCACCGAAGAATAACTTTCTTCTTCTGTTGCTTATAAATCAGTCAGAGGCTAGAGTTTGGTTTGGACTGGCTATTAAAATGCCAATGTTTCTGATTAATGGATTATCTGTTATGTAAAGTACTCTGGGGCATTGTTTATGAGGTGGTGGGCGTTTGGCCAAAATAACAGAAAGGATCTTGGATATGGTTTCCTCATGTCGCTGTCATATCTGTCAGTGGATTAAAGATTGTTCATGTACATTATAATGCAGCTTCTCACATGCTCAGTTGCCAAAAGGCTCCCCCTTGTGTCCAGAATAATTTAAATGAGGGATCTCAAATAAATATATATCCAATATATTGTTCTGCCTAGAGTCCGTTGCACATGCAGTCCCTGTTGACAGAGTGTTGACATCAAAAAACATGTCTGTGTATCACTTACAGCTTTTCTGCAAAGACCATACTCTCTGGCCAAAAATCCAAGAGACACACTCCTCATCTGAGGAAAAACAGTGCGAGTGTGACTTCAAGATGAATCAGGAGACAGTCATCACAGTGCATGTGATGCAAGGGCCTCAGACTTTGGTAGAACCACCATGCTGTGCTGTGACTTCCTTTTAAATATCTGCCAAAAAGAAGAAGATAAAATGTTAACAGAGCACAAAAACAGAACAAAACTAACAAAAACGGTGACTATAGGACAAGAGATGTTGGTTATCGTGTGCGTTTATGTATTCACACAGTCAGTCGTTTTTTAACCCCTTTGATGAATTTGGGTTTTATTTTTATTTGTATTGTCCCTATTTTTCTGCTAGTTTATTGTTCTGACGTGTGTGTCGTGACGTGTAACTTTGCTTTAAAAAGTGCTATACAAATGAAGGTTGTAATATAATATTGGGATTTTTTGGCCACATGTGTGCTTTTTTTTGTGTTTTAGACCTTGAGGGAGACATTTTATTGAAAGTGAGGACATTTGGCTCATCCTCACTTCTTTAAAGTGCTGTGCAGACTTGGTTTTAGGGTTGAGGCATTTGGTTAAGGTTAGGTTAAGGGTTGGGGTTAGGCATGTGGCTGTGATGGTTAAGGTCAGGTTTAGAGGATCATTAAAAGTGTAGAAGTACAAATGTGTGTGTGATTTGTGGTTTGCAGGAGGTTTGTTTTGATTGGAGAGCTGAGACATTGGTAGACAGCTGGGTATGTCGCTGGTTGGCTTGCTGAGGGCTTAAGATCACACACATCCAGCCTTATGCATCATATGCAGGCATACATTTATGCATGCTCACAGATGCATGCACACTGCTGAAATTCATTTTATTGTTCTAACCATTCTCTCTTTTTTTCTCTCCCTCCCTCATGTCCCCACAATGGCATCTCCCTGTGGTCTTCCTTCATGTCAGGTATGTGGTTCAAGTTTTTTCCTCTGCCTTTCTCTCTCCCCATCTCCCTGTTTTATCACAATGCCACATATTTTCCAATCACTGCCTCTCTGCTTCTCGCTGATATGTTAAACCACCACACATGTCAAGACATTCAACACATGAGAATGAATGACCTCCGTGTGTCGAGCCAGCGGTGGTACGGATTGGGGCATATCGCTGTGGTGCTTATATACTACGCACATTGACAATGTGCCAGTAAATATCATTAATCACAGTCTTGTTTTGGCTCTTCTGAGTCAGCCATGTGGAAGTGATTTGTGCGGCTAAAACACTGTTGAACTTCGGGTCCTGCGATGTATTCTACTCATTTAGAATACACACTTGCTCACATGGTGACTGCAGTTATTCACCCTATTTAAAAATGCATCCTCCCCCCTTTTCAGCCCCTCTTTCCTCTGAGGAAGGAAAGCATAGTCGTTTTTCTGTCTTGTTTTCTGCTGTTTGATTAAAAAGTGCTGCAAGAACAACTATCAAGCTCCACTTTCGTACATTAGGTGTGGGAATGTGTCTGTGAAGCACATGTGCCTGTACGTGTTTGTAAATCTGAGTTCATGCTAACACATCCTTAAGCATTTCCTGATGGGTGCTTGGTGGGTCTGGCTGCTGTATACTTCCCAACAGGGAGACACAAGTGACAAGGACCCCCTTTTCCTTCAACCACCTCTCAGGCTTGCTAGTCAGGGAAGGCTCCTGTGGTTGGAGCTGATTCAGTCAAGAGTTCAGGCTGTCTGCTGGTGGAGTTCAGGGGAAAAGGAGAGGGGGTTGACGCACCATGGGCACAGATTATCTTTCGTCTGCCCTGCAATGACTTATCCATGACAAAGCTTTATCACATCAGACACACACACACACACACACACACACACACACTGGGCCAATAACAGCATGCAGCTAATTGTGTAGACTGTGTCATCACTGGTTTCACCACCACTTTCAATCTGATATTGGTAACAAATATAATCACAAACATCTGGATTTTTATTGAGTCTGGATATAACAGATAAAGACGTCTCGGTGAGTCACAGGATGTGTCTGACTTGTAAACGGCACCAGCTAGCCACACCTCCCAGCAGGCATGTTTGCCCATATTTGACCAAAATCAGAAAGAGTGGTAAAACATACTGTACAGTGTAGCAGTAGTACAAATAGAGAATAGTCTTAAAGTCACTAATTTGACTTAATAATGTCAGATACAAAGCAATATCTACCTGAAGTTTGTTAACATTAGCTAACATTAGCCATCATAAGCTACTGACCAGATCAAGTAATACCCCTGAGTGTATCTACTGCAAGAGGCGTTTATTTAGATGCCAATCTTTTAGATATTTCCTGACCTGAGTTTATTTGTTTTTTTAAGCTTCTATAGAAGTAGAAGTCCATCACATAACTGTTGTGTTGCTGTAGCCCTGCAGCAGATCTGACATACAAAAATATATATTAAAGTTCTCATATTATACTCATTTTCAGGTTCATAATTGTATTTAGAGGTTATATCAGAATAGGTTTACATGGTTAATTTGGTCTATTCCATCTTTGTTGGGAGTCGCACATGCGCAGTAGCTAGGAAAGGACTACCAGCCAGTCAGAGTATGAGGGCGTGCCATGCTAGCAGCTAGGTGAGCATTATAACGTGTGTTACAAAGTGACGCACGTTCGTCACGGAAGTAAAGGCTGGACTACAATGAGCTGTTTGGAGCAGTTTGTGAACAGTGTTTTCTGTTGGAGATGGTAAGTCCCTTTGGGGTGGACTTTGGGATTTTTCACTTTATAAACCTTTAACGTGCACAAAAAAGATATATAACACAATAAAGGAAAGGGAAAAAGCCAAAAAGCATAATATGAGCACTTTAAGTTTATGTGTGTTTAGTGCAAAGCAAATGTTTGAGAAGCCTTGCCTTGTGTCATTTTCTTTTTGCTGACTGGCCAAGATCTGTAGACTCTAACCAGCTAACCTCCCTGCAAAATGAAAGTAGTTATTGTAGTTGCTGCTCTTTAACACGCTTTAGGACTGCCCTGAGACTATTATGCTTGTACAATGAATTCTTATAGAATGTAAAGAGCTAATTGACAGGTAAGAGCCAGTGAGTGTGGAAGCCTCTGCTGTCATTGCTGTCGATGTAGCACAACGTCTGATGACGTTGTTTCCCAGTGGAGGTTAGCCTGGTTTCCCGGCACTTCAAAAGGACATGCATACAGTACAACAACAAACTCAGAGCTCAGCACTTGCGGCCGCTATTGGATACTGACTGTAGAATCAAAACAAATGTGATAAAGCAAATAGGACCCCCTCCCTGGCCCAACGGATGCTTGCTGGGGGGGGACACAGCTTGGGCTGCTGGGGGGGGGGGGGGGGCTCTTTAATGTGCCGGGGAAGCGTCACGCTGGAATGCTCTGCACAAACAAGCCTCAGCTGACATGTGTCGATGGTGTGTGTGTGTGTGTGTGTGTGTGTGTGTGTGTGTGTGTGTATGTGTGTGTGTGTGTGTGGCAAGGGGTAGGAGTGGAAATGCGAGTGTGTATCTGTGTTATTTCTTTTTGCCAAACATAGTCCAGGTTCCGTATGGACCTGGTATCGACCACAAACCAACATCGTGGTTGTCAGTGAAAACAGGCCTGCAGCAGATCCAAACAATGAGGATTTGGCTTGAGTTTTTTCAGGTTCTCTGAAATCACAGTCTCAGCCAGGGGTCGTTATTCTTTTACCTTAGTCTCTTGAACAACATCAATGTTACTGAAAACAAATTACAATTGCCCAATCCCTTTACCTCTATCTTTGTTTACCCCACATCGTTTTTGCACCACATGTAGCATAGGCGGTTCAATTTCCCAGGGGGTCAGGATTCACACCCACCCCCCCCCTCCCCCTGCTCTCTCCCTGTCTCTCTCAAAGCAGTTTAGTTTTCTAAAGAAAGACAGATGCACATGTAGTATGTTTATATGAATGCAAAGTAAATCAATTACTTTGTCTACACTGTAATTGTATTACTTTGTGACTTTGATCATTGCTCTATTAAGATAACTAGAGCGTAATTACTTTAACTTACTTTCTAAAACCAACACATGTCTGTATCATAGTGGAAAGTAAACTGAACAGAACAGTTGTCTCTGCGCTTCATAAAGAAAGCAGATTAAAAATGTTCTTGTGGTCTATGATTAAGACACAAAACTGGTGATTTGAGACGTCCTCTATTCGGTTCTGGCCGATAACGTTTTTCACGTCATTCCCCCTCTCTCTACCATCATTTCCTGTCACCTCACTACTATCCTTTATGAATAAAGGCCCTGACCAACTTACATTTCAGTTGTTCATTAAATTTAATGTAATTAATTGGAAGATCCCGAGGCCCCTCTGCTTTTGTTACACCCACATGAGGATATTCATATTTACTGTATATCAAAAAAATATTAAATAACCTAAACATATTTTCAAACCATCATGAAATATTTTGGTTTATCCTGTGTGAAATGCTAGATGTATTAGTGTTTCAGTAAGTACGGGATATTTAACATATGTGTATCTGCCCCAGCCCGACCCCCACTCCCCTCTGTTGTGGTGTGTTAGGTCAGATGTGAGGTGGTCCTGGCCCATGTTGAGTGGGCTTGTGTTTGTGATTAGACTGCAATGATTGTCCGAAGTGTAAACACATGGATGAAGTGAAGAATTCAACGATCCTAGCAGGTAGGAGTTATATCCCAAAGTGCTGATTTGAATACATATACATTAAAAACCCTAGTTTCAACTTTTAATGTTCTTAAATTAGTTTAAAAAACAACAACTACCTTATCTGTTGTGTATTATATAAACTCTACAAAAAATTGGGGAATATTTATAAGTGTAGCTTGGATATCCTCGAGGAAATCCAATCCTTACTTCGTAAACAAGCTTTCTGGATTGGTTTATGTTTATGCACATTTTGTATTGCTATTTTCGTCATGCTGTGAGCGTTGCCATTTGTTGGTGTTGGACTTTGCCTTCTTCAGATACAACCATTTCTAACTTCATCAGCCTTGTTTACAACGTTGTGTAAACATCTCTTGTACTGCGGAAAATTGAGCCACAATAATAAAAAAAAAGCTTAATTTTCTTTTATTTAAAATAAAAAAAGAAATGTGTGTTAATGATTGGGTCTCTTATGTTGTTTGAAATGGTTGGCCATCTGTCCTTTCATGCTTGATGGCAACCATATTGATGGGTTTGCGTTAATAATTCCTGCCAAGCACCTAAAGGCAAGACCCACAGAGTCTGAGGGAATAACCTCTATGAGACACAGAGGAAGGAAAGGGATGACAAGAGGTTTTAATTAGAAATCTGTCATTCATTAATGTATTCATTATAAACAATAAATTATACTGCCTGATGATTTAATAAACTTATGACAGGGAGGTAAACTCTACCACTGGCAGGGGTGGAGAGGAAAAGGAGAAACTCAAAGTCTCATTTCTTCATCCCAGATAGGTTTTTTCATGCGTAAAGCTTTGTCAGACTGGCTATGGTAGCATTTACCTCCACATTAAAGCAACTCTTAAAGTCAAATAATGTGCATGGGTAAATTGATTTTCTTAAACATTAAAGGATAAGTTAGGTGATATTCTATACTTTTGTTATTGTCACCAAATCTCATAAGACCAAAATCAAAGCCTGGTATTGCTTATTCGTCTGTGCCATAGACCTCCGTTGTTGTCCAAAAACAGCAACAGTCGTACTCGCTGACATGTTTCTTCATTACAATGACAAAGGACACTGTAGTTTATTTTCAGTCAACCCCACATACACGGTCCTGCTGCTTTAAACACTCACCAGAGTGCCAAGTCAGTGGCTGAAAATAGTCCTCAACAAATGACTCTTGAAGTTATTGTTTGCTAAAAACAAAATACACAAATTAAAACCCAACATGGAATCTGGACATGCATAAACAAACACTATATAATGAAATAATACTGCATATCAAACAAACAAGTAATGCATGACACATTTCATTTTAACAAATGGCACACACACACACACACACACACACACACACTTTGACAACATATTTGGACACACATGTAATTTTTACTGGAATTTTCAACCCCAAAAAAATGTCATGCCAAGATCATATTCTGTGCGTAATTGCTCGCTCCACGGGCTAATGCTCCTCATAAAACACAGTTTATAACTGTGTCCAAGTATCAGACGATAATTAACTACATATACATCAAAATGTATCCACTAATTGATAACCGACTGAGCCAAGGCATCTCTGTACTGTAAATCAAGTGTGACAGCAGATGGGGAGGCAGATAATGAGCTGTTTGCACCCCTCAAACATTGGGTTAATGTGACCTTCACATTAATGTAGTTGGTTGTGTACTGCAGAGTGAATTCATAAACCGTCTGTTCACTTCTTCCGTCCTTAAGTCGTAAGGTTGGCTCCAAAGTTGAACATCTAATTATCATGACAGCACATGCAGGCACTGTATTCCACACAAATCAAAAGGATGTACACACACATTTTCACATACGCACTTGTGTTTGTGTGCATCCTCTCACTCATTTAATCGTACTCTCTCCATTATGTATGTTGCCAGGTGTGCTGAAACAGCCAAATGGTCCCGATTAATAAAGTGTGGAGACGTATGAATGTGACTGTGTTGAATGAAACAAAATACCAGCCACACAAGGAATTACGTGTGTGTTTATACAGCACACTGACAAAGAAAAACATCGGAAGGGATAATTAACCTTAGTGACTTCATACTGATGCATTGGCTCAGCAGCCGTTCATAACCATATGTTCTTTCTATTACTGAATGTGAGGAATCCTGAGCTTTTAGGGAAATGGCCTTGTTCTGCCGTCTTCCCTCTCCAGCTCTGCTTATGGTGTCACATCAGCTCCCTACTGAGATGTCAGGTTAAATGGTATCTGACCTTCTGCTTATTATCCTAAACCTGTGGTTTAGCGAAAGGTGGAGTATGGGCACTGAGTGAAAGTGAGTTTCCATCCTCATAACATGTTTTTACACACATTTTAAAGATAATCTAAATAGAAGCAACGCAGATTTGAAGAAAAATCATAAATACAACCCAACAGGTCCTATACAAGATGTGCAAATGATTGATGGAGACAGGATTTTTTAATACATTATTTATTTTACTTTTTCCCCAGTGAAAAAGAACCAAAAATCATACACTTTTTGGCCATGCTAGCCTCAGCTCTACTTGTTACATATGTGTTTTGTGCTAATTAGCTAATGTTAGCAACTAAGATGGTGAACATGGTAAACATTATACCCTTTACTGTTTATAAAGAGCATTATGTCTGCTTAACATGTTGTTTTGAGAACATGTTAGCATGCCGTAGGCTATTTAGCATTTAGATCAAAGCTGTGTCTAAAGGCCGGCCTCACAGAGCTGCTATGGCTGTAGAGTCTAAACATACATAGTTAACGAGAGAAAAATGGGAAGATAAATAGAAAGAAAACGCAATACAAATAAAAATAGTGGAAGCAAGAGTGAGGTGTAACAGTGTTGGAGTGTGTGTGGAGAGATGTTTGCTTTGTGTCTGCAGTCCTCTGGCTCAGAGACAGCTGATGGATGTGGTGTAAAAATACGCTCTGTATCTGCAGGGTGGAGCCCCATCTGCTTTCTGATGGACTTGTTACGCAGTCTGAAACTCCCTTTATACTCTGGGGTTCCGTTAATCTCAGCCCACTACCCAAATGAGAAAATCTGGGTCTTACTCCGGGACTTGGCCTCATTAAAACCCATTTCTCCCCATGTCACCAGGTTCTTGACTGTCATATTTATTCATACAATATCCTGTTCTGATTTCCTCTCTCAGCTGTATTAAATCATCATATAATGAGCGCTTTTAAGATACTGTATATCAGGAAAAATATCGTCCAGTGTCAATAGTTTGTTAGGTAAATGTCGAGCAGTCTAATGTCAGATGGTACGGTGATGTGGTAACAAGATTTCAGTTCTGTTGTAAGACTTAAGCTCCTCGGGCGATGGGAAAGTTTCTGATGGATATCAGAAAGAAATGCTGTAACGCCGTCCCAGCTGGCCATAAAGGATTGTGTGTGTGTGTGTGTGTGGGTGTGTGGGTGTGTGGGGTATGTTTAGAGTTGGTAATGGACCGGGGAGGTTTGCATTTGTACAGGTGAGACAGTATGTACAGAATCCATCTCAAAAGGCCACGTTAATATTCAGCTCACAATAAGTTGGATTTGACAACAGTGTGCCAAATGCGTCAATATTTTTGTTTTGGAGAGAATCCCTTTTCTGAATTGATTACATTGCCTGTGAATTAAACCCAGCTGTAGTGTAGCACTCTCTACATGTGTGTCTTCACTGTGCGCCAATAAATAGTCAAACACACAGGCAAGCCCTCATTCATCCCTGATTAAGAGTCCTTCTCCTCATTCGTCGAACACCAAAGGTACTTGATGACATATTACTTCCAGGAACTACAAAGAGAGCAGCGAGTTGGTTGAGAAGGGGGTCGGACAGTGATGTATCGCCTTTATTTAGCAGGGACAGATGGCCCATTACTGCTTATTACAGGCTGTTCCCTCTACTTACAGCATAATTTGTTTCCAGTTATTTGTACAGTAACTTGGGCTTTCCTTAAACACAACGCTTTCTCCATCTCTTTTATACACACATGCGCTTTTGCTCTTGCTTTATCAGAGACCATAAAAGAGGCCCCTTCTTTCTGCAATGCACGGCTGCAGCCTTAAAAAATGTGACTGCCATGTTGGCCATGTTGCCATCTGATTAAGTAATTCTTGTTACTGGTGTGTATCAAGTTTAAAGTGTTTTGTATGTGTGCATTTTGTTTGTCACTGGGGAACGTGTTGTTAATGTGCAGAGCAGCTGTGCATCAGACTTGCTGCCATTCACCACGGTCCGTATGAAATTAAGTGAAGAAGCGTGAGTGTAGAAAGCGAAGCTAGCGAAGTTTAATATAGAGCTGTACTGGCTGAAAGCAGGAAAGTGAGCGAACAAAGAAGACGAAGATAAAAGGATGGAAAACGCAGGGGGAAAAAGGAAAATGGAGGTTGTTGAGTGGAAAACATGGAGGAATGTCAAATGTTGCATACGTGGCAAAGAACAAGCAGTCAATCAAGCAGAATAAGTGACTTTTGGTCAGTTTATCCTATAAAGCTGTGCCAGTTTTACATTAATGACTCGTTCACCGTCAGCCAAAGACAGCTGAGCCAGCGATGCTGATGTCACTGACTGCTCCCTTTTCACATTACTACTTTATTTGGAATTTTACTTTGAGAATGACGTTTCACAAGCGGTTTTAATATATTATAGTAGCTTTGAATAGTTACTCCAGTGCAGCCATTAGGTTTATGTTGTAAATATACAGCAAAGTATCCTATATGGCAACGGTAAAACATAACAGATGTGAAAGTTTAGTGTAAGCCACCCTGATCTCTGATAACAAGGGTTATCATGCCCAGATAATTATACTGTATTTGAAAAATGTAATACAGTTGCTCTCTTTTTATAACATTTTAAGCAGGGAGTGAGATGAGGTAACATATCTGTACAGATGTTCCTCCTTTTGAACTCTCCACAAGAAGGACACATGCTGAGCATCTCTCTTCATCACTTACCACATTTTCTTTTACATCCATTTGATGAAAGAATAAAACAGTAATGAATTGGATCGAACTCACCATCAGTTGTCCTAAGACCTGTCACAGTAAACGATTAATTATTTCCAGCGATTCTGCACATCTTGGCAAATGCAATTAATCTGTATTAATCTTATGAAGCAGGTGATGCAGACAGTGAGCAGAGAGAAGTGACCGCCAAGGGAAATTCTGGTTGGATCTACATGCAGTGAGCATATCCCATGCTGAATACTTTTGTACTGCAATCTAAAGCAAGTTCAAGTCTCTGCAAGTTTCCCTTTTTTGCGCATCCTGAACTGAACTGGCATGCTTTTGAAAATGGTTGACAGTTAAATAAAGTATCGATTGTAGCTAATCATCTATAACCTGATAAACCACTTGTATAATCCCTTTAGACAGGCTGTGCTGAGCCCTGGGTGTCAGAGATGGATGTATGTTGTCCTCCCTGTGGAGCCCAGGCTGATATAGGAGCATGTGCCACAGTTTAATCCCCATGTCAGGAGACTCCTGTTCAGGCTACAGGTCACCTCAGCCCTGCTTCCTCCCCACAGGGAGAGTGGGACTCCTGATCTGTGGTCATGTCAGGCATGGTTAACTAACTCCACACCAGAGGGGCCGCAGAGGGGTCACTGCGTGGTCGGTTGAATGTGGCCGTTCAAAAAAAATTGATTTTAACTTTTATGAAATAAAGTGTTGCACATATGCTAATGTGTCAGATAGTTTGTGGTTCTGCCTCCACCAGATGCCTTTAACCTGTAACAACCATGTGGAAGTGAAGTTGTGTCACACTAAAGGAATCCTACCGTAGTGGGGGGGGGCACCATAATTGTCTGTCATGCGTTTCCACTGTAAATGATGATGTTACTTGAATGAGTCAGATCGCTTTGCTTTTCCTGGGGACTAATTTTTCGGTTCACTGGCTTTAACAGGTTAGCTCAGCCGTGCTTTGGGCTGTGATTGGCTGCAGACCTCGGAGAGTGCCTTATGACTTTAAGAGGAAAACACAAACAAAGAAAGTCAATAAAGATTATACTGACCACAAACTGTATACTAATTCTGTTCAGACTGACTAATAAGTCTACTTTGTAAGTAACAATTCATTTAAAATGATCAGAAAAAAAAGTTCCTTGTCAGATGCGGCCCATAAAATATGTCCAACCTTGGAAGTGTGTTCCAGTCTGAGAGGTGTAAACTGTCTCCACCCTAAACACTATTATTTAAACCTCTCTGCTGATCCATCATTAAACACGAGATGGGGACACTTAATGGTTAGCGTATGATGGGCATAACAATGAATAATTGCAGCTTGTTGTTTTCTGTGATGAAAAACTTCTGCAACTCTCACTGACTTCATTTCACTAAGCCTTGTCTAATTCCCATAGAACTTGCTTAGACTTTTTGAAGAAGATGCAGTTAGTGGGTTTAGAGGGAGCGGTCTATGGTCTGCCACCGTACTGTATAGTTTACACTCCAGATAATCAAACTACCATGCTGTGTCTGTGCTTCTCAACAATTTATATTATTTCTTTTTTACAAATAGGCCTACTCAAAGCTATAGTGCGTAGTTTCTGCCCCCCCATGAGGAATTCTAAGTAATCGCAACAAAACTGTCAGCGCGTCCACATGATACAAGCCTTCCGTGACCGCGCACCACCCCCTTTGACGTTCATTGTTGTGGAAGCCACATAAAGAGCATTGAAGCTGAAGAGGCTAGGTTATAGATGGCAAAATAAATCTAGCTGTCAGATTGTGCAAGATAAAACTGAGAATATAACAATGAGACATACAAATATTGAATGGATTTCTTTCAAATTCTATACATTATTCATGTATTTTCAAGTTGGAATTATTAGTGAGACCAGAATTTGACCTTTATGTGCCTGTTTTTCATGAATGCCTGCATGGCATGATTTTCAATAATCCTGCAGTCACTGCTCTGTGTGTAATCTGGGGTTTAATCACTAAACACAACACACACTCCTGCCAGTACTTTATGATCGCTTCAGGACCTGTCAGAGTGAATGGACCTTTTTTGCAACAGTTCAAAAAGAGTCCTCAGAATGGAAAAACAATAATGTCCACAGTAGAGCAGAGATATGAAAAATCCTAACCTTAGTTTTCATGTCCTTTTCAGTTTTAACCGTACAGATTTCGTGATAAAGGTTGAAAGTGACATCTCCAGCACCCCAGTTAGACAGAATGGGAGGTGTTTCAAGTTCAGTTAATTAATCCATCAACACGTATTAATCTCATGCTTTCATCTAATGTGTCCTTGTAATGAGAAATAACATTTCTCTTCAGTCATATCTCTGTGGTTTCTTTTCCTCTCCGTTTGTCTTGGTTTGCTGTGAGAGCGTGACGAGCAGTTGTAATGAAAGGGATCTAACTGCTGGCCGTAGTGTGATTGTCTGGTTGACAGCTGGCCTGTTGTTTATTTTTCTATTGGTCTCTGGTGCCTTGAACCGACACTCCGGTCTGCTCGCAGGGGCCTCATTTCTAAACGTGGCGTACGCACAAAAAAAGACGTACGACGCTCTCTACGCAATAATTGGGATTGGGATGAAACACGTGAAACTGTGTGAATCTGAGACCATTGTGTAAAACAAATCGAAATATTCCCTTTATTGATGATATGAAGAATTCACGAAGCCAAGTCTTACAATTAATATCCTACACAAACACCTGTTTTATCCATCTACGGTGAAAAAAAAAAGACAAAATTAAACGAGATACTATCGTAAATTCAAACAAAGATATTTCTGCAAAGAAAACTCAAATGTTCTATGAAATTTATTCTCATGAATAATACGATAAACAGGACAAATAGACTGATGGTGTTTTTGATGCCTCCGTCTGGCGGAGCACATCGTTTTAATATGGTCACACAGTATCGTAATGTTTTATACAGTGTTAATTTTTATGGCTTTAGATCATTTTTATTTTTGTTTTAAATGTTTGTTTTTATTGTAGATCTAAAGTGTGTTTTAACCATTGTGAAAGGTGCAATAGAACGTTTTACCAATTACATGCTCCTTGCGCAGAACGAGGACTGGGGGAAAAAATCGATACAGCATAGTTTCACGATATTTTCCGTGGTAATACTGTATCGATACACAGACGCCAAGTATCGATCTTTTATTATATACAGTATGTGTTGGCCAATTTGTCTACTTGACAATCCCAGTTTGCAGCAATAAAACTGAAGTGAAATGAACAAACAGAGAAATGTATCTTTTTAGATAAAGCAGATGTTGACAAAGTTCCCTTTTGGGGACATCATTTGAAATTGGAAAAAATTTGAAGTTGGAAAAAAAGGGAATAAATTGCAATATATCGCAGAATATTGCAATATGTTTAAAATCGCAATAATATTGTATCTTGACATAAGTATCGTGATGATATCGTATCGTGAGGCCTCTGGTGATTCCCACCCCTACGCAGAACTATTTGTCACTAACAATTAGATTCATTCCGACACCTTTAGCTTTTTAGATACAATCCAATGAATGGGTAAAGGCATGTCATGCGTAATGACGCACAATGGCTGGCTTTGCAATGTTGGAAGATGTGGCAAATGGAGACCGACAGCAAGAAGACTTGCTGGCAAACGAGGAAGAGTGGCCTCAGGTTCCGACTTCCTCGAGCTGTCCTGTTGGATCTCTGTGCTGTTTTGGGCCCAGCGTTACAGATGAGCACTCGGAGAAACCACGCCTTGCCTGTCCCACTTCAAGAGGGGTCAGCTCTGGTGTCCCGTGGCATAAAACACTTTCTCAGGGTAGCGCTAGGCGTTTTCTTTTTTGCATCAACTTTAATGTCGGACCATTTCTTTTTAATTTGGGCCATGGTCCGACCTCTGAGGCTGTGGCATTAACCCTCCTGTTGTCCTTTTCAAAGTTTCTACATCAGAAATATGGTTTCTTTCAAGCAAATTGCCCAAAAATAACATGGATGGTTCCATACAACGCTCTTCGCAAGTAAAATTAATGATCAGTTCATTACTTTCCTTGAATTTTGGGTGTTTTTATTGAATTTTATAGCATTTGAAAAAACAATGAAATGGTTTCTAAACAGTATCCTGACTATATTTTAACAGTCTGTGATTATCCACTCAATCGTAACTCTTTGTAAAAATAATTCATAATTTCAGCTTTTTTTTTTTACTAAAAAATAAGGTATATTTTTTTATAAGGTAATAATTTCATATGAGGTTTGACCATGAATTAAAAACTAGCGTAAAACTAGTGGTAAAAAATTTATGTTAGTGGTGAATCCGGTGGTAGTGAAGAAAATGTGCAGAAAAAGGTGACGGAAACCTAAGAAAAGCTACAGAAACCTTGAAAAATTGATTGATTGATTTATAAAAGGAATCCGGCGTAGGACGTGCGTGCGCAAGGTTTTATAAATCCGAATATTTCTGTGCGTACTCACATCCTATGTTTCATCCGTACGCCACTTCTGACGCGATTTTGCCGCACAATTTTATAAATGAGGCCCCAGGTCAGTGAGAAAGTGGAGAGATGGATGGACAGATGTGTGGACTGTGATGTTTCACATCAAAGATCCGTTTCTTGGGAGTTGTTGAATTTGACACATCTGGACCTGACTCATCAGGCAGGCACACATCTACTGCCGATATACACAATTACACACATGAATCACCTCCAACCATGTTTACATGAGGAAACACTAATCCAGAAATGTGTTTATTCAGTGTTTACTTATGTGTTACAAGCTCAGGGCTGTTTCTTTGCCTGCCTGCACCACAGAGAGGCTTCTGCAGGTCAGAGACACAAGCTCATCCTCTTCACTCCTATGGAGCTTCAGCTAGTTACATGTGTTACGCCCTGCAGGTGAATCCCTTCTTAGCAAGTGCAGTACTTTGTTCTCCTCCTTCCTTCGGAGCATTCGTTTGAACAAGGCCCAGAAGCAACAAAGCTAAATGATGTGTAAAAGCAGATATTTTTGCACTTACATTCCCAGTAACAATGAGTTATTTCCTTTGCATGTACATGAAATATGACCACACCCTCATTAATAATTAGACTGTGTCTACAGCTCTACAGAAATTTTGAACCAAACACGCACACACACACACACACACACACACACACACACACACACACACACACACACACACACACACACACACACACACACAACACTTCTCTGATTTCACCTCCCCAGGCTAGCATACCAACAAACCCTTGCAAAAATGCTATCACTCCTGCACCAGTGCACATGTGCAGCATAGCAGGGATCCTCTTCCAGCCTAGCGTGGCATGTTTTGTGTCTGTTGGTCCTCAGGGCGTTTGAACAGGTTTGTTCCACTGGCTGGAACTGAAGAGAAGGGCAGGTGAGGCCACACAGCCTCCTGACCTCTTAACCCTTGCTGTGTTAACCTCTGGCACCGGCTGTGTCTCCTTTAGCTGCTAACAGGAAGCAGCGGTTTGCCCCAAGAGGTGGCGGTTTGCCCTGTCTATCTGTGCTGTCGCTTTGACCCTGACAGGACATTCCCAGACCATTAGCACACCTCTGACCCCGCTGGAAAAACCTCTCCACTTTTCTCCGTTACTCATACTTCCTCGCCTATCCATTCACCGGAACTCTCTTTGGCTACATTCTCCTTAACTGAATTACATCGCTGCAGGGGGGGAAAGAAGAGCCAGCCATAATGATGGACAATCTATGACAGACTGACTCATCAAAGACAGGGTCTTCTCATGTTTTTTGTTAACATTATGTTCTGGAAGGCTGATGATGATGATGGTGTTGGTGGTGATGATGATGATGATGATGATGATGATGATGATGATGATGACGACTTGAATACATTTGTGGGAGCCGTAATGAACAGGAAGCCCTGTTAGTAAACTCCGTCCTGATGGTGAAAGCCACAACTAGGCTCCAGTCATATGTCCTACTGACTGATGTGTCAAAATAAGCTTGTGATCTCTCTGTTTCCAAAGATGCAACATGCATTTATTTATTCCTTTGTTGCATTGTAAGGGTTTGTGCATGTCATTGCATAAGAGCACCATGAAACCTGAACCACACGTCTTCAGCCCGTCTGCTCCGCATCGATCGTCTCTGGTGTTGTTTAGAGTCGAGGAGAGAAAATCAGTGTTGTTCTCCTCTCTGTCGCTCTCTCAGGGGACGGCTGAAGAAGACAAAGCCTCCTCCAAAAGCACAGTCAGTTCGCTTTTTCAGTAGAATATCTCCTTTTCATTATGAACTTTGATTTGATCCGTTCAGCTGTTGTTTGTGCTGTTCTTTCATACAATACAAGCCTCCACAGCCACAACAGGACAGTAAAGCTAGCCGCACTGTTCAACAGGGGAGCCACGAGGCCATAAACACGACCAGATCAAAGCCTGACTCTCCATTCTTGGAATAAAGCGAGAGTTGCTTTATTATTTTAATGTCTTTTCTGCTGAAATACGAATGGTGTTTATCTAGTGTTCCGTTAATTTATCTCTGTGTATCGAGACCTTTAGTCGGTCCTAGTGGCCTCAAATATTCAGACGGATTATCAATTTGCCATGTTTGCTTTGTGTCATCTGTCTTTTTGTTGCTGTTTGACGTTCATCTTTTAGCACATTATTTTGGTCTGTTATACTGTATTGAAATCGTTCAGTTGCACTCAGACATACAGCGGCTGACTGCAGCTGGAGCCATTGTTGCAGAGAAATCTGCTTCTTTGAAATAGTAGTCCACCAAAAGTGCAGTCCTTTGGAAGAAATTTGAAAACTGTACTGAAGTAAAAGTTTGGATTTAGTTTGCAAAATATCTTTTTAAGAGTAAAAGTATCCAGATTGGCTTATTTCAAGGATAAGTGGCAGAAAAAGTCCTTGTATAAATATATGTAGTCAAATATGTTAAAGTCTCTGGCATGTCATGTCTTTGCTATTTGGTTGTGTTAGTGCTTGAAATACTTCCTTACTAGGTGATGACCATCGGGAATCATTTGGACCAGCTCCTTGTCCTGCTTTCCAATGTCACCAGAAAGAAATTGATTCATATAAGGGACTGTTCGTTATTTAATTAAGGGGCCACCAAAGGAGTTTTGGGACCTTTAGTCAAAATAGACCTGACCCTCCCTTCACCAGCATTACATTTTGGATGACCCTCCAAAATGATTGGGAGAAAAGGGATGGCCCTCCTCAACAATTTATTGTACTGGTTTGCGCTTGGCAAAGACATACAGATTCCCATTGTTTTTCTACAGCCATGATGTATGTGACTAACCTCTGCATTCTCATCTGACGCATCCCACTCCTCTGTTATGGTGTGGTGGCCATTTCAGTAGATTTACTCACTAACATTGTTGTGGAAACACAATAAGCATGGAAACTACATGCACACTTCCTGCATTACTGCATTACTTCAAATACTAAGTTACTCCTCTAGTAAACTAGTATTCACATGAAATAAAACAATAAAACATTGAGACCATTCAGCAAAGCACACTGGGTAATTCAACACTGGTTGCTATGGACTCGTCACTAGGCTTCCTCAGTCATTGTTTATTTTAGCATAGGTAAGCTTGCCGAAGCTAAACATTATCCAAAACTCCATTTCTCAGAGGAGCGTCAATTTGGGAGCTTGCATGTTACCACTTCTTCCTTCTCAAATGCCTTGAAAAGGCTGTCGTTTGCACATTTTCACAAATAATCACAAATAATCACCGGGACCGAAAGGATATACCTCCCGTCTCATGCCTTCCCGGCTGCCGGCTGGTGCTGTCTGGGCCCGAGTTTCGGCTTTTCAAAATAAAAGTTTGCGTCTGGTCAGCTATGTTTTTGTACGGTGTTTTGGATGTTTTTGAACTAAGCAGTAGGCTACGGCAATCATGCTAATGAATACAATTTTTTTTTCAGCAGATGTCTTAGTTACAACACGATTGAGCTAGCAAAGCAGTTTTGTGTTTATATGTGCGAGCGGGATTTATTCAGTTTGGGTAATCCCACGGTCTCTAAAGATACAGGTCTGGCTGACTAAACAGGGAGGGACCCATCTGCTAGCGATAGGGGCCGAGACTGAGAGAGCTACATGGAGCTACATGGATAAATATGCACCAAACAAGCCACTTTGAAATTTTGCTCTACTCATGAATACAAAAGTTGGGTGACCCTTCCCCGTAGACTAAAAAAAATTGGTTACCCTCCCCTCAACAAAGAATAAAAAGACATGACCCTCCCCTATTTTCCTCTGGTGGTCCATTCCATAAATACCGAACGGTCCCTAAACACAATACTTCTGTTTTTGAGCTTCTCTGCCTTTTCTCTGCTCACATTCCTGCATCCCACCTTTTTCATACTGTCCTCCCTGCTCATGCATTTCTCTCTCTGATTTATGTGTGATATACATTTGTATGATTGATTTTCATCAGACCTGGATTAAACATCCAAATGACTATCATCTCTGCTCACACACCCCTTCCCCTTGTTTACGTCATTGTTAGTATCACTCAGTAGTTTCTCCTCATCTGTTTACCACATACCCTTTTGTTTTATGAAAAACAGAGGGAGAAGCAGAAAAGCATTTTGCTTATCCTTCCAGAGTGCAAGAACAACAAAACCTTTTAATGGAAAGAGGCCTTTCAAACTGGCCTAGCTTCTACACATGGTTTAAAGATGAGGAAACCCTGTATCTGATATTTCTTTTTTTAAAGAGGGAAATCAATGTTGAACAGCTGTTATACTCACTTGGTTAATGAAGGTCAGTTAAAAAAATGTGTATTGACCATTTGCCACAAGTAAAATACATTACCATGTAAAATTGTTGCCTTGATGAGGAAACGTTCCACAAGCTTCCTCCTTTCCTCCCTTATCTTTACTTTTTCCCCATGATTTGCTGTTATCAAACATAAAAGAGTTTGAGGACAGTCGTTAGGACTTGATAGTCTGGATGGTCATGGTCAGCTTCCACAGAAAAGAGAGCCAGAAGATGCACTGAAGATACTATAGTGCTGGGGACTTTGGCAGCAGGCCTGGAGTAAAGATAATCTAACGCCACCAAGTTGTCTGGAATAGCCTCATGAGTTTTCCCAGCAGCGTGCCTGAGGCCTGCGAGGTCTTACTCTAATTCTATGGAGAGAATTAAAGGCACATTTCTCCCTGCAGGCTATAAACAGCCACAACTTCCCCACTTTCTTCATCTGATTCCAAGGTATTCTGCGTGCCTGACGCTCACTGGGACAAGGTACACGACCTGTACCCTGAGATTTTTTTTTATTTGAGCCAAATTAGGGGAGAGGGGAGTGAACAAGAGAGAAAGTGATAGTGGGACAGTTAAATGTCCAATACAGTTAAAATTGAGGTTTGGCTTTCCTCTTCAAAGTTTCCTGGAAGCAACCGTTTAGCTCCGTGCCACTGAGTGACTCAGTTTGCTTTATAAAACCACACTCCTTCTTCTCGGAGTCATTACTCAGTCAAATCTCAACACACATACATAATAAAGTATTTTATATTGCATATAATTATGTTTTGAATAAAGACTATGCAAGTAGCCCAACATAATCTGAAAATAACATTATATGACATGCCTGGCTTATACATGGACTGCAGTGACTGCTAAAAGCCTGTAAATTAAAAAAAACTAAACAAAAAAAACAAATGCTTAATTAACCAAACTGGTTTGAATCCTCCAACTAAGTACCAGAGGCAATGTCAAGGTTTTGCGTGCTGGGACCGTCTGTTTATCCAGTTTGCCAGACCTGTGTTCTCCAAACACATCTGATAGTGCTTTGATATGTCAAAACTGTTGATTTCCTTAAAAATGTACATCATCTGATTCTTCTCCATCCAGCCACATGTGGCCTCTTCCGCTCTGTCAGAAAGGTGTCTCTGACTGTTCAACGTTTCCCCATCGCCTCTGCCAGTCACGCGATCCCATAAGACGAATTTCCTCACAGGTTAAACTCTCTTAAAAGTTTAAAAGTCATTAAATGAGCCATGTAATCTCAGGTCATTACTGTCATTTTAGGTTTATTATGATACTATTAGATGATGTAGTAAGTTTTTCTTCATCTTCTTGACTGATGAAGACATTAATGAGTAAAGCTTTGCTGCTTTACTGTGTCACTGCTTGTTAAAACGACTAAATGCTATCATCTCAATGAAATATGAGCCTCATTTAGTCCTGTATCTTTGTTTTTGTGAGCAAGATTGACAGTTTACCTGGCAGTCGGAGAGAATGGGTTGTAAAGTGGCTGTTTAGATCTATATCTAACCTCTTCAGGAGATCCTCAACTGCATGATTGATCAGCAAAGAGCAGGAAATGGACCCAACAGGTGGTAAATATGTAAGAAAGGTCAAGAGAAGTGATTGGGAGTGGGAGTGACAGGCCACCTTCACTTTCTACAATAATTATGTCCACATTTTGTAAGTGTATGCAGGTGGAAAGAGTCGTTACCTCTATATGCTTTGGGTAAACAGAGATAGGCCACGTATATGTGGGGGAACCCTTTCTAAATATACAGAGAAAGTCATTTACAGCTTCCTGCTAACTGGGCGTGGGGCGCTGCAGAACTGAGCTGCATGTAATCCATGTTACCTGCAGGCAAGCGGTGATCAGAGCCCTCCTTGACCTCATGCAATCTCAAAGACACTGCAAATAAACAGAAAAGAGATGCCTGGGAGAAATCACGTTGAACACAATAAGCAAACGGCGGAGTTTAACAGTGAGGGTAAAGGATGAAGAAATGATGGAGGAGAGATGATGGAGTGATGCAGGCAGTGAAGAAATAGTCTTCTATTTCTTCACTGCAACTAAAAGGAGGAAAATATAATAAAAAAACATCAATAAACAATGGCATCCCAGGCCTGTCTGTGACCCATTATGGATGGGTTTTCTTTTGTTTGTTGATAACCCTGAGAGTAGCACATTGTTTACCCGTCTTACCACATGGCACCGCTTATTACACATAGCATTTACTAAAAATGTGCTGGCAGGGGATTTTTACACTGAACAAAAGGTAATGGAAAGGTCAGGCTGTTGCCAGTTGTTGGATTAGCATCTGGCTAACAGAGGCTTAGCCTCTCACCGCGTGTTTAACTGTTTTTGTAATATTTTGCTTAGGATGAATTCTGTGTTGCCGCAGCTTGAACGACCAAGTGTTCACCTTGTTGTTGTAGGTCTCTGAGACCTTCAAGAGTCAACATAATCATTTAATCTCAAACCCTATTTGCACCGTGCCTTTCAACTGCCTGATATCTGTGTTAGCCTCAGCTTCTGTGCAGGAGCTTCAGAGGACTCCGGTGGCGTCATATCATCTTTATCACTGTTGCTCCTCAAAGGACGGGGCCCCTGAGTGTAAGACGGCTGAATAGAGTCCATTCTTTATTTCTGCAGACCCAATATTACCATTAGGCCTCCTTCACTGTTACAGCCTCGCTGTAAGAGTGCTCTTTGTGGCTTTGTCTCCTTCCTTCTCTCTCCATCTCTTTCACGTGTTAGCTCTGCACCGCCACCACTGTACGCATTCCTGCCCTACGGCTCTCGTCTCAGGTAGAATAATATTATCTCAGTCAAGTGTCCGTCGTTCATACGATCTTCAGCAAAGGACTGTAGTTAACAATGTCCAGACCATGCTGCTACTTAAGAGGCTCTCTCCATTGCTCAGACTGTACCCCAGGTCATAATTAACCTGAGACAAAGCACTGACCTGTAACAAATAGACTGTAACTCTAAACCCCCCTCCTCCCTGCTTAGCATAGCACAGTCCAGCATGGCACAACATACCCAACTACAGTGTGATGGAGATAAAGTTTGGGAAATAACCCGGGAACTGCAAGGAAATTACTGCTGAATTACATTAAGTGCTGTCGCCCACAGCCAGAAAGAAGTGGATGATATCATCCTGCACTCACATGTGTGATGGTTATTTATACTGCAGCTGCAGTGAGGATTCTTTGGAGTGGACTGAGAGTGAAATGATTGTGAGAGCGCCTCAAGGACAGCTGGTTAGTTGGGTATAAACGGAGGTACTAGTTTATTAAGTGCACTTGTACAATCTATTGTGCAACAGCCCTGCAAGAATCCAATCTTTATGGACTGGTAATGTTCAGTTAGTGATTACATTTTTGATTTAACGTCATGGTCATTTTTAAGGCCATAGTTAGTGGTGGTGTTATGTTGGATAGTACTGTATTAAGATGTATTTCTAATAATCTGTTCTTTTCATATATTGCCGAGTAGTGTCACTAGTCTTTAGATGACATTTCAGAGGGTGACAGCCAAAATAGACATTTTATTCTGTTTTTTTTAATCATTTATTCTCAATTGATTTTTAGTTTTTCTCCAAAATGCTGATATATAGCTAATCAATAAAAAATAAAATTACATACACCATGATAGATGATAATATAAATCATGTTTATTTGACTGATGGGTTCACTACCATTGATATAGTTTCAAAGAAAGGACATTTGATGATGAAGTTACAGTTAGGTTTTTTTCTGCTAATATGCTGTATAATGTAAAGTGCAAAGGGGAACACACAATTGGTAGTTGTATTACATGCAGCAAAATGCATGTCAGTTGCATTTGGCAACCGCTATTTACAGCATCTGTCATATTCCTGCTTGTCTCATCCTGTTGGTGCTGTTCTTCAGTGGTGATGCTGTTTGTCTGTGCTTTGGCATGTGGAGTCAAAATTTTTAATACCATTCCTCTTGACGTATCAAACCATTTTTCAGAAATGTACCTGCAATTTGGCCAAGAAAAAAGGATTTTCTGAGCTGTTAGTCACTTTGAAAACTTTCACATAAAAGAGCTGATTGCCAAATGTATTTTATAGTTTACTCATGCTGGTGAGTGACTATAAAATATATATACAGTATTTATTGTATTAACCTATTTTACTCAACTCACATGACCGGCTTGACAGCTCTGTACTTGCAGGGGTCATGAGAATTACATTGCACAGACTAATAGAGTAGAACAGTTTTCCAGAAATGCTGGTTTACAGTATTACTGCAGTTTAAGTCAGTTTTAGTTGATCTGTTGTACCATTATAGTCTCTCCCACATAATCCTGTCATCCCTTATTCCCGTTCTCAGCTAATTGCAACTGAAAACACACACAGACGCTCCCCACAGCTTTTAACCATGCAGTTACCACAGGTATGTTAACCAGGCCTGGCTTTGGTCTCTGTGCATTAGCTGCACATTCCAGTGGTGTGGATAATGGTAAGTTCTATTAGGAGCTATTTGTGGCTGTGCTGTGGCGTGTTTCACTAGATTCCAACATTAGCCGGGGTTTTAACCTCGTCGGGTGAAGGATACAAAGGGAGTGAGGGGCTGATGCTTTGTCTCCATTTGTCTTGTTTGTTTCTGTTGTCCGCCTCCCTCCCTGTATATTTGCTCTGTGTCGTTGCAGACTGCCATGGGAATGTGTGTTTGTTTATCGTCTGTGTGCATGTGTGCACTTACAGTATCTGTGCTCATTTAGGCCTCTGTCTGTCTTTCTGTTCCACTTGTGTCTCTTCCTTCATATATTTCTCATTCATGCATTTGACACCATCCCCTCAGCGTGGTCTGTACGTACTTGCACATGTACACTATACATCTACGTGTACCATGAGACTCTGCGTGTGTGCGTGTGACCGTTGGAGACCTAATGGCCAAGGCAGCAAGGGGTGGCCTGTTGACACTGAGCCATGGCAGGGGAGCTTCCTTCTCCCTAGCTAATAGAAAGCAAACAAGCTAATCAGAGCCAGCACTCCGGCCCCCTTTCAACTCTGCAGCCATTCAGTCTGCCGGACAGAGGAGAGGACGACGGCCATCCTGCTGCAGAGGAGTTACAGTTACAGTCTGAGTAGTGTGTGTGTGTGTGTGTGTGTGTGTGTGTAGATGGTGGAGGGTAGGGGAGCATGCAGATGTGCCCCCAACAACCTCTGGGAAACGTGTGTAGTCTAAACTTTAACGCTTTACATCCCGATCAGCGACCTTTATTAGCCTTTTTTTTTATATACAGATTTTCACAAAAAAATCACAGATGTTTTGAAAGAAATATAACATCTTAAACTGCCGTTTTACCTGTTGACAAACCAATCTCGCCTCACGGTCCTTTCATTAGCTGTTCTAGAGCTTTTAAACATATAGCATGAGTTTTATCAGGGAGTTTGCCAGTTGGACACGTAAATAAGTTCAAGAATACTTCCTGTTACAGCAATTTAAAAGAAAAATTGGGAGAAAACTGAAATGAGCTGCTGATGAAACCTGAACCTCTTTAGAAGTATTTATACAGCAGTGCAATGCATTGCAGATGCCTTTTTAATCCAATTTTTACTTTTGTATTTTTTTACTATTATAGCCTGATAAATTCAGTGTTTTTGGAGCATCTTAATGGCCATACGCCATACTGTGATTGCAAGTTCTTTCTATGATCTACCTTAAAATACAGGCCAAAAAAAGCCCCAAAACAATCATGTGTTTCCTTTGAAAAAAAATGAGCCCTAATAGTTATGGTTTTCCCACTGCAGTTTATTCAGGTGTGTTGATATTATCTGAATGATCTCCTGCACCAACCAGCCTCTTAACAGCAGAGTTACGTATTGTAATCAAATTTGTTTCTTAGAATGACAACACTTTAATCCCCCTTCTCCGGTTCAGGGGCTTTTAGCCAGAGGGGGTTGCCGTCGGACAGTCCGGCGGGGTCAGTGACTCGAGTCTGTTCGGTGTGTTCCGTGCCGTCGTCCGTCCGAGGGGCCGTCGGCCTTCATTTTGGCCGATTTGACATGTTGAATCGGAAGGCGGGCACTGCCGGCAGTCGGACTCAAATGACCCATCTGATTGGTAGAGTGCCAACCCGGAAACAAGGAGTGGGATGAGCGTGACTAGAGTCTCTCAAAATCTGTCGAAAATCTTTTAAACTGACCTTTGTCGATTTAAAATGAAGACAGATTCAGCAACTGCATGGCCTATTTCTCACTTAAAATGTTTTCAGAAACACGTTTCGGTGAACTATTTTAGTACAATATGAGCTCATGTCGGCATGCTGGTTTTAAGTCTCCCATCGACGGTTACGATTTTATGGCTGATGCTCCAATTGTCAATGGAGAAATTGCATTGTATTTTTAATTCCAGAACCCGCTGTGGGCGGGACTGTTGAGCTCTATTTCCGGAGAAACCAGACCCACGTGACGCATTCGTCCAGTCAGATGCCGGTTTTCATTTTTGGGCGACAATACAGATTAGCGGCGCCTGCTGTTATGGAGACGTATTACGTCTTGTGACTTTGGTGTGTTCCGAGGCACTTTTTTGACCAACTCGGGAACACTGATCAGTCCAACTGCCTTTTCTGCCGAGGGTCGGCCATCTGGTTGGTGTGTCACAACCTTATGTGTGTTTGTGTTTGTAACATCAGGTAAGCTTGGAGCTTCCATAAACCTTTGTAAACACACTTTCTCGTCCCCCCACCTCCCCTTGAAGACCTCAAACAAATAAATCTCAGACTTCAAATTAGCATCAGTCTATACTTCACAGCATGCCCATCTTGACACCAGATTACTTTGGTCTCACCTGATCACCCCGAGAGAGTAGTAAAGTTGCTGCTTTTAGACACGTTCGTGATTACCCATGATCCTCCTCGGCCATCCTTGACCCACTAAAGGCCAACACGAGTGAGCTAGGAATAATTTATGTGAACTCTGTGCACGTCCCTCAAACCCCTTTACGCAGTGTCAAGTTGTATTTGTGAATTTTGGTCCCGGCCATATCTTCTTCTGTCAACACTCTCACGCTCCACATCCTGACTGACCTGCACCGGGGGAGAGGAGAGAGAAAGATGAACGCTGCTATCCAGCAGATTTCGCTCCGTCTCTCTGCTTTATGACAGAGGCCATTTGGCAGCTCTGTTATCTATCTCTGCTCTTCTTCACTCAAGGTCTGGCCTCCACCCAAGACCAAACAACACACGCACATACTGCACATGCATGCACAGAGAACATTTATCACATTTTCCCCCAACAAGATGGAAATCACTGGAGCAGTGGAGGTTGGAGTGAATTCGAGGTATATTGTAATCAGCAATCAGCAATATAGAGTTTTGTGTTAATGTATTATATCATTGTGATTAAGGTAACTGTTAACTTTATATATATATATTTATTTATTTTTATTTTTTTTACCCATTTTCACTATAACCTTTCTTTTTAAGGAACAGAATGGTTTAGACACATTTTTACCCATGGATTCAAAAGTTTAAAAAAGTTAAAAATAAAGTGTGATTTTTCTACCACATTTTAATATAAAGAAACACTAAATCTAGTTTAAGAGTTGTTCAAGTAGAAAATGCAGTAAGTCTGTCAGGTCATATGTTGATTTACTACAATCATCATTCCAGTTACATGAATTTCAGGAGTGAAAATGAAAGTTAATGTGAAATCATATACTCCATGAGAACAGTCCCTGTGTTGCACAATTCCATTTGTTTAGACTTGATATAAGTACAGTTTGGTCTATTTCTTTTTTTGTATGTGTCCAATCAGGATTACAGTCATGTGTGTCTCATGCCAAGAGAGAGGGAAAAGACAGGAAGTCAGGAAGAAACACACATACAGTATGTATACATACATCCACACAGTACTGTAATAGAGATGCCTATCGAACACAGTCTTAAGTGGAAAAAGGTGACGTTCCCTGTGACATAAATGCTGTTTTTCACTACCGTGAAAATTAAAGTCCTCACAGATGTCTACATATGGCAAACACACTCGTTATCGAATCAACGGCTGCCTCTGTTCTGCCCGGTGTTTATGGCATCGGTAACTTCAGAACACTATTCAATAAAGGGAAATAAGCCTTCCTCATGGCCGTGTAGTGTGTCGGTGTCAGATGGATTACTAAAGCATATATAAAACACATCACAACACACATATGGTCCCTGTACTCTCTTTAGGGACTGTCGCACAGTGCCCCAATCTGCAGCTTTGGTCAAACAAACATCAAAGAAATTGGAAGTTTAGACATCTTGATAGTCTGTCAGAGATGTTCAGTCATTTTTTGCAAGTCCAAGTCAAGTCTCAAGTCTTTGAGCTCGAGTCCAAGTCAAGTCTCAAGTCTTTGAGCTCGAGTCCAAGTCAAGTCTCAAGTCTTTGAGGGCCAAGTTCAAGTCAAGTCTCAAGTCTCTGGCCATCTGATTTGTCCCTAACACTGTATTGTTAAATCTTAAGAATTCAAAGCATGTCCTGTAGCTGTCACATCATATGGATACAACTATAAAGATAGAATTTGCATGTTCCCAGCATTAGCACAACACTTTGCAATGGTTAGCTTGTTACCTGTGATGATATGTGCTAAATGTAATGTCTCTTTTACTCAAAAAAATGTCGAAGTGGAAATCAAGAGAAAAGTAGCAGCGCCACACCAGTTACAGAACAACGTGCATCTCAGTGTCAGTCCAAATTACGCACAATAAGCAGTTTGAACTCACTGATGTAATGCCATTTATTTTCTAAGTGTTAGTACGCTCAGTGAAGCTGAGTCCAGCGCGAGGGAGATCTGACTCAGAGGAGGAGAGGTTAGTGAGGCCAGCGTCTCCACGACAGGTGACAGTGCGCACGGATCCGCTGCGCCACGCATGGATGAAATAATGAAATAGTAAATAGGGCTACAGTAACAGAAATATGTGCAGAATTAAGACAGTCAAGACGGCCCAGTGTTTGGTGGACCGGGTACACCTTGTTCACTTAATAGCCTACAAATCATCCACGGGATCAATTACGCATCACCTGAGTTTGCCCACCCGACATAGCGTTGGTTCCTGGGGAGATGGATCTGTGCGTCCCGCCTCCTGTGCGCCATG